>NW_014333567.1:377468-410057 GCF_000341935.2 Cephus cinctus
GGGGGGGGGGGGGGGGGGGGGGGGGGGGAGATAACGCGACAACCGTTACGATTACTACCGGCAAAAGTTGAGTAAAGATTTTGTTCGCCTGCTACTTACGAAAAGTGACTTTCTTCAAGGGATTGACGGATTTGTTACGACAAAACCAGCGGCAGGACCTCGTTTGCACGAGCAAGGTCGAATCCAGATAGGGAGAACCAGTTGGGCCGACCAGGGGACGTCGACGTGGACGCCGATACCGATACCGGCCCACGCTTGGCACATCCTTTTCAACTTCCAACTTCATTCTCGTCGCTAAATCAGTACCAACACGCACGGATGAATAGTGGCGCTCTTACTGCCCTCAAAGCTTTTCAAACGTTCCAACGACTAAATTTCAATGACCGACGTGTCTCCCAAAAGAAACGTTGTTTATGTTACTAAGGACAAGGAAAGTCACGTTATCGACACACAGTGACACTCGTGTACATTTAGCCACAGATTCTTTTGAAAATTAATCTCTTGGAAGAAATCTAGTGGATAATACGGCTAGAATTTTTCTTTTTGTAAAACTTTTTTTCTTCGAACATCTCTAATTGCACGCTAGTCTTCAAAGCGTCAAGATAAATATTATCCACGGATCAAGAATACGAAAGCGTTTAATTTTAAAAGGAAACAAAAAAAAAAACTAAAGAAAAGAAGAAAGTACAAACAATCGCAATGAAAAATTCCGCAGAAAAGAAGAGGATGGTAAAACAAACTCTTGATGAGAGCACGATAAATTTTAAGAAGCTGAGCTATTCCGGTCAAAAGGCGCTCACGGATGACAAAATAATGTTCGCAAAGGGAATATTTGCTACCAAGTATTCCGTGTCCTTATTTGCTATAAATGTCACAAGTATAACTGCAGAAATGAGAGAAAAATGATAAACGACCGAGGAGATGGTTGAACGATGACTCTCGTATAAGTACAACTTTCCGATCGACGATAAATAAATTCGAGAAGAGAAATACACGGTACACTCCTTCGAAATTCCTCCTTAAGAACTGAACGCAAATGGACTAAACTTTTCGGCAGCTACAGGTTCCTCCTTTATTGCTAATCATGGCGAACCCTTGGTCATGTGACCATAATCGGCAGCTTACGATTGGTCTATTTTGCCGTAGATAATTTAAATCGCTACTAGTAACTGATTTTTGGTAAAATCTGTTTAAAGTCTCATGGAATTGTATCCACAAAAAAAAGGGAGTAAGAGAGCAATATGCTTCTCAGATTGTCAACTGGGTGGGTAAAGATAGGTGACGTGTAACAGAGCGTTCTTAAAATTCTACTGTATTTTAGGTAACATCACCTCTTGAGAGGTCCAAATGGGGAAGAAGACGCGTGCGTTACCTTGTTGCGTGTGAATTTTGCCGTAGAAAGTCTATAGATTGTTACAGTATCGTTGTTACCATTGGCAGATGTCGAAACGAATGAAAAGTAATAACTCTGGTATAATCGGTAACACAATGCGTTAATTCAGAATCCTATTTGTTTAAAACTCATTTATTTGGAGGATTCTTCCCAAACTTTCCCTTATTTCGGTAATTATTTATCTTCAATGTAATAAAGGGTTTTGTTGTATTTAATATTCACACATTGTGGAAGAGATGATGAAAAATTAACAGATCAAAATGTAGAATATCTATGAATATTAAGTAAAAACGTTTACTCATATTTTTCAATCTGATGGTCTTATAGCTGCTCAACGTCGCACTATGTACATATGTATGTATTTAGCGCCGAGACTCCACTGAATCTCTCGATAATTCTGGATGGAACAGCGATGTAACGAATCAATAGGAATTTTGGTTTTAAATTGATAAACTTGCATTTTTTTATTCCCTCCATTTCGTCATTCAATGTGACACGAAGTACGAACAACTGTAAATTGACAAATTTTTTCTTTGTAGCAAATTGCATATGATAAACTTTTATGAATGACATCTTTGTAATCATTTCATGTGTACTACGATACACTTTGATTCAATTTGAGATCGGAGAGTATGATATTGCTGTCATTCTTAGAGTAAATTACTATACGTTTTAACTAATAAGAATAGTAGTATATGAATTGTTCCTAGTAATGTCATCACTAGAGCATGTCACGAAATATTAAAAACTATTAAATACATCAGTAATTGTGCAGCCAACTATTATTGTCGAGGAACTTTTCTGACCTCATGCTTAGTATTGTATTTGGATAAATTATATGATATGGATGATTAATACGTTACCTAATAAAATATACTTCGATGCACCTTGCTACTTCGATATTAGAATTCATACTATTATACAGTGTGAAGAAGTTAATGATGGAAATGTTAAAAAAACAAAATTACAAAAAATTGCATGACCATAGTAAAAAATAAAAAACTGTGCCATAGTTTTATATCATAAAGATTTTAATGGAGGAACTATCAACAAAATTGTATGAAATATTATTTTACAAAATTCTTCAAAGATTTCCAGCAATGAAAAATTAATCAATATGTCGTTTGCACTGTCGAAAATGGAATGCCAAGGCATGGCATAAGGGTTAAACGCAAATAGGATGTACTATACTAAACAAGAGGTTGATCAACACTTCTCTAATTAATTAGGAAAATAGTAAATTTCTACAAGAGAGACGAGAGTCACAAAAGGGTGCTAGATCCAGTCGTGCTTGTCATTCCTCATAGATGACGCTGACAGCTGTTCCGATGAGGAAATAAGACTCCAAAAGGTTGTAGCTGGTGAAAAGCTTACAGTTAAATAGGGGGCTACTTGACAAGCCCTATGAGACGACGAAAGATGGCCAAAATGGGAAAGAAAGGACGAGAGGAAGGGAAAAAACGAGAAAGGACATAGATAACGAAAGAAGAATGAAAAAATAAAGGGAGTAAAATATCAGAGCACGTACCTTCGTCCTTGGGCTCGTCAGGCTGATGCCTGTCACTCGCCACGGATTCCAACGACATCGTTCCCTCGATCGTCCTCGTTCTCGTCAGGAGTCCGCGACACGCACTACGCTTATTTTATTTAGTCCTAGGTCCTCTATGTAGTTTTGTCTGCCTTACACGCCACTGGCACAACCACGTACACCTTATTGTACAGAGTTTACACCTAGCTATATACCTTAGTACTGTTTAGTTATCACAGACGGTTTTTTTTATTAAATATTTTCTGTCTTCCTTCTTGCACGGCGCGCGCTGACCGACTTTACACATAGAAGGAATTCACGACTAACGGCCGATCGTGTGTCGCTTTGCCGTTCGGTTCAAACGCGGATCGTTTCTCGGCCCACTCTCACTCTTCGAAAAGAAAAAACGACGAAAAAATGTTTACGTACGAACCACAGCGAGTTCATACGCCAAAACGCGGACGGCAAACGAGTCGAATAGGGGCGCGCAATACTCAGAACACGTGTTACCAATATTCATTTCATTACCATCGAGCGATCGCCGTCAATTATTAATGTTCCTTATATTTATCACACAAAATGTACACATACAACAACTAGTTCCCTGCTATGCAAAAATAGAAAATGGCGGACGATCGCTACTTCCGCCGTTGTTTCTCACTGCCATCTTGATCTGCGCTAAACCGACGTTCTGGCGGTGACTCCTTTGGCGCCATCTGCATGTCGATCGTAGCCAACATAATAGATGCTAATGGCCTCTTCGAGAATCCTGCGTTTCCGCCGAAATTTTACAATTTCTGACAATTTCCCCATAAAAATGTTTTGTATCTTGTATTCAATTTTCAATATTTAAAAAATTTAAACTGTTAACGTTATTTGCGAGAGGCAATCACGCCACACGTGAAAGTTCATTTTTAAAATTATTCCTAAATTACTGTTTCTATATGAAATAAATAAAACAATATCTTTTTTTTTAATGTATCGTTTGTTCCAAAATTCGTATCTCATACAAAAGAATTAGAAAAACAGATTTATATATAACGCCATATGACTTATCATCGTTTGTTGCGCAGCATAAGCTCATTTTAATGTTCATCAATAGTGCTAGAAACTTCCAATTCTCTGTTTCGAATCTTATAGACGTATTATAGTTGAGAATTTTATAACAATTTATTTTAAAAAATAAATACAAGTTACAGTATATTTACACACAGTATCACTCGTTTATGTAGTTAGAATCCACTAAACTGGTCAATTCAACGGTATCCTATTCCTTTTTCATTTAGTATTTCAAATGCATTAACACTATCAATTTTCATGAACCTTTAAGGCAGTATTTAATTGACGATCATACCTTGTGCTCTTGTCTAGCTTACTGTTAACAAGAATATTATAACGTGACAATAAGTGAATGTTCTTCGCGATACTGCATTTCCGAGTTTGTGTACGCCTACGATTGTATAAAAATTGTACCTGCCAGTCAAGTTGTTGTAGACATTGAATCCACGTAAAGTGCTCAGACGCGAAGCAATACTGCTGCTTTCTTCTATGACAGAGCAGTACATTTGAATAATAACTATAGCGCCATCCAACGTAACAATACAAGATGATCGCGACGTTATATTAATATCGTAAAAATAAAGCAAACTTTTTCAATTAAGAGGAATGTAGGTTTTTTTTTGAACGGTTTCTCCATCGCAACTATCATAAAACCGTGAAATTTTGTCCCGATCAACAGATCTCCAATACGATCGAAAGAGAAATGAAAAGAAATTAAAGAAAAATTTAACTTTAATATTCGATCATGCCAAACATCAATGACCTTATAACGGGTGAACCATAGCATAACCATATATGGCTATCCTGCATGAAAGGAAACAAACGTAATTTCAACTTAGACGAAACTACAGTGAAGTAAATGATACGCATCAACAAACAGTACTGGACGGGATAGATGATGTTACAATGTAGCTTGTAAATAAAAATGAGCTTCTAGCATAAATTCAAAATTAGCTCCAGACTTGCTTTATGATTTTTTTTTGCTAAGTTCATATTTAGCTCTTTTATACTTTTGAAATTATTCACTTCTCTGCTTATGTGCATTAGTCAACCATCAGTAGTTTAAAAATTTGAAAACAATTGTTATTCTTAATACGTAAGTCAAAAAAATCTTGTGTTTAAAAGTTCTGAGACTAGATATAATCAAGCTGACAGAAATGGGGCTGAGCATACAGCATAATGAGCAGATTAGTTACGAAAAATTGTCATAAACACTTCAACGCTTATATCCCACTTCCTTGTTGACAGGCTACAATCCCGCAGTGATCCTGTCCATACCATTGTATTCTGGAAGAATATTAAAATAGAAGTTTATTTTAATTTCGAAATTAAACATTTATAATCCTGTATTACATAGTCGGGAAAGGATTTTACCTACCATTCAACGTCATTTTTAGCAATATTATTTTCTGTGGTCTGTGTATCTGAATCAGTTTCATCATATTTTATTTTGGTTGCACTTTTTCCTTTTTTGGACGATGGTTTGCTTTTTCCTTTTTTCACTTCTTTTGGCTCATCTAATATCTGTTCTTCCATTTCACCACTCCCATTCTCTTGAACTACAGCTGTATTGCCATTCTCCTTAGGCTCTGTTCCTGAATCAGCTGTTTCGATATCCTCATCAGGAGATGCTTCATCAGCATCATGCTCCATAGGTACATCTTCTAGTTTTATATCAGTACTATCTACAATAGGAAGTGCGTCGGTTGCTTTTTTGCCTCTTCCTTTCTTAGCTGTAGCTTTTGAAGCTGTAGTATTTTCCTCAGTCTTAACTTGCCGTCCTTTTGCAAGTTTTGTAACATCTTTTTCACCTGGTAGATCGCCAGCACCACCCTTTCCTCGTCCCCTAACTGATTCTTTAGAGGGTTCAGCTTCAGAATCTTCTTCCTCTTCAATTATTTTCTTGGTTGATCTTCCCTTAGGTTTAGCTTCCTTAGATTCTATTTTTTTAGGAGCAGCTTTAGCTTTTGCTGCTGGTTTCTTCGCTGCATCCGACAGCTTCTCTTCAGCATTCTTTTTTGCTTTCCCTTTAGATAAAGAGCCTGTTAATAAATGTTTTGATTATGAATTAATATAACAATAGATAGAATATAATTTAGTGTGTTAAAAATTACTAGTAATTCAATAAGCTTCATAAATTATATACACGAGTTACAAGATTATGTGGGTCTCCACTAAACTTAACATTATAATAGTACAATACAGTAAAAAAAAAAACGGAAAGAAATCTACCTTTCTCAGCATCATCCGTTTTTGTCATTTTTGCAGCTCCAGCAGCTTTTCCACGTGGTTTCTTAACAGGCTGGCCCTCAGTAGCATCGTTAGCGGCAGCTTTGGTTTTTTTGACGGCAGCAACGGGAACGCTACCGGAAGGCTCATCCTCAACGCTTTTCAATTTTTTGGAAAGACCTTTAGCCACTTTGGCAGGCTTTGATTCCGTAACGCTGTTAGATATTTTAGGAACTGCCTTTGACCTAGCGGTTGGTTTTTTAACCCGAGGCTCTGCATCTACTGTTATGTTATCTGGTTCCGCTTTCTTATTCTTTGCAGCCCTCGGGAGTCTTACTTCTCTTACATTCTCAACAACTTGAGAAGCGGTCAATTGCTGGCCCCGCTTTTTTTTGGGGGGTGAAACATTACTGGCACTCGCGACAACTTCTACGGGTTCTTCATCGACACGCTTCGCGTTCCTGCGCGATGGAGCCATTTTTGTCGTATCTAAGATTTTGGCGGGCTTGAGTCCCCAACACGCGCCGCAACGAGCCGGTGTGTAGTGTGCAGATAAGCCAAAAAAAAGTGTAGACTTTCAGGGTCGTCACCTACCAACAGGCACAAATTTTAATATACGACGCACTTTGTACAATCGAGATATGAGAGTCTATGGAAATGAAGTACCTTCAGATACAATGTGACACAGATATCAGAGCACTGTCGCGAGAAGCTTAAACGCGCCTACACGTAATGATTGCTTTGCCTGAACTACTGGAGACGAGGATCGATTTAAAATTGATATGTGCCGGTAAGAAATCGCGATGGTCTTCTTTTCAACGGTTAAGGGTAGCCATCTTGGATCACTTTCGACCAGTTACAAAGTCAAATAGCCATTAATGGCCAATAGGAAATCGCGACTTGTGGCCCGCGAAGTTACGGATTGCTGGATTGGTTTTCCAAAACTCCAGTCAAATTCATCACTTTTTTCTTCGCATCTGTGACAATGGGGAAGTGCACTAGATATGTATGTACTGCCAAGATCACAAAATAGTACTTCCGGTTATTCAATTTAAAAAGACATTTAGACAGGCGATTACTTACACCTAAAGTTTATCTAAAAGAAATCCACCACTGTAAAATTTAGTGTTTCATGACGATAGATTATGTACTTTCTTACGCATCCGGTATACAACGTAACCCAGTCATTATTATATTTCATGATTTCAAAAAACATTCAAAGGTGGATTTATTATTCTGTTACCTTCTCTTTATAGTATGTATCGTCAAACAGAAGCATACTAATAAATAAACCCAATCTTCTGAGTCTCGTGTTTGACAGCTACCGTGCACAGTGGGAAGGGAGATACGTTAGAACCTGCATAGAAGTTCTGAAAGGGATTGAAATGCAGACTATGACGTTCTAGATACAATACGCAGGGACTGGTACTCTTATTATCTTTAGACCTTTTTGGCAATTGCGATGAACAGTAAGGTTATACCAATAAAAGTGTTCAGTGTTAGTTTTTTAACAAATCATTTATTTTCTATTGTAATAAAACAGTTGTCTGTATTGTATACACTCACGGTATACATAGAGTAAATGATAACAGTTTTGTGATAAATATCGTAATATTCAAGAGTACTCCACAACTCGGAAGTGGTTCCATCATACGAATAAAATGGGAAGGCTAACTTCCGCAGATGCAATGCTCTTGAATAACCCGTATATGGAATTGTTCGAATCGATGATCGTTAGTAGTTGCATTTTCATCGAAGCATAGGGTGTCGTCTAATATTCACCATTCAAGAACACCAGGAATATACTTGTCGATAAGTTTCTGGTAGTACGGCCAGAGTTTCTCGATATCTGGTACTCTTGTGCTCTTCGTGTATAGATCGTATTTACTATGTAAGAGAAAAAGTAAGGCATTGACTTACTAGTATTTCGATACGCTACCAATATAA
Organism: Cephus cinctus; assembly: GCF_000341935.2. NCBI lineage: Eukaryota > Metazoa > Arthropoda > Insecta > Hymenoptera > Cephidae > Cephus > Cephus cinctus. Next base: position 385,625 of record NW_014333567.1, read on the forward strand.
ATGGCTCGGACAAAATTGTTTATATTGGTGCGGACAATGAAGGGAAAAAAACTTACTTGAACTCCAAAACCCATTTCAACATATCGAAGTCCTTGTTATTGCACAAATGCATGTAGTCGCCACCTGCGTGCCAGGGATAGAACGAATGGAAGCGAATCATAGCCAGAGCTTTGTCAGGTAATTTACATTTATTGTGAACGAGGAAACGGTAAAGGTATTCGTCATGTCCCCAGGACATAACGACATTGTCCAAGCCACAGCCAGGCTTGTAGATACCATACTTAGTGCTAAAGACGTAATAAAATAGCAGATGGATAGTTATAATTTTCTCTCTTAATAAATCAATAAATGACCTACTTGTAACGATTGTCTTTGCCGTCAGGATTGTCGTCGAAGCTGGTTTCCCTGTAGACGATGCTGTCGCCCCAAGCACAGCCAACTGGGAACGTGTCACCAACTACGGCCCACTGTGGTTCTCCGTAGAAAGCCATTACCTGCAGTCATTGATGAGTATCGGGTTATTTAAAAAATGTCATTCTCTTATGTGGTATTTTAAATACATTGTGTATTTGAGATTAACCTTGCCCAGATCGTGAATCAATCCAGTAATATGGAACCAGTCTTCGTCAGGATGTTCCTCGCGGATGCGCTCTGCAGTTTGGAAAGCGTGAACAATATTCGGCAGGTCGGAATCGGGGTCACTCTCGTCAACGAGGTCGTTCAGTTTGATTAGGGCATCCTTGATGGTCATTTTTAATTTGTTGAATTGCAGCCAGTCGGCCATGCGCGCTTGAAAAATTATTAAGCTGTACGTTATTACAGTCTGGCTAAATTGTACATACGTGTTGAACATTTTATTCTTATCGTACTCTGTTGTTATTGTCGTATGTATTGCATAAATTGAATGAAACGTGTATACCATCGTTTCGCGGTGATTTCGCGCTCTTGGTATTAAATATATTCAGCGAAATCAAAACAGATTATGAAGCATCGTTGACGCGTCGAAACAGAGACACGAGAATTGACCTTCCCTTATCAGCAATGATAACTGACTGAGCCCCAGTTTCTTTGTACGATTAGTCCCTCTATACGATCTTCGCCGTTTTAGGAATAACAAATTTATATTGCTGTACACTGCTTCAATGCAGAAATGCACATGCGAAAGGGCCAAACTGCACATTCGAAATACTGGCTTTGTACTTCAAGATATCTATGTATATAGATACTTTTAATAATATGAATTAATATTTGTGACCTAAACAGAAATTGTTATTGCACAGGTCAATCGATGGTTCTACTTTGTTCCTTTGACATTGATGTATGCAGGAGTTAGTCAACCCATCGAATCTACTGGTCCTTGCAGTACACATCTTATTCGTTATTGACCCTGTGACTAATTCGTGCTTTGAAAAAATACGTTCAATTCTCGTACTTTCATCTTCTGGAGAAACTCCGCGTTGACTCACGACGTTTGACCTTGACAACTTCCTTGCTTTCAAATTGATTGCCGGAACCAGAGTATAAACGGTACCAATGATGTTTCGCTTTTTCGTACTTTTCGATTACGCAGCTATCACGTTGCTACATTTCCTATATTGCGACGAGACGATTCGTTACAGATTTAGAAACCAGTCTTTCTCGTTTGCGTTAAACCTAGACGGTCTTCTGAATTCCTTTATTTTGGACAATGATGTTCTGTGAATTCAATGTACTGCGCGTGACTGAGATTTTGTAAATTTCTATGTGCCGTGCAAAATATTTATCCTTGGACATCGCATCTGGACGAAACTTTCGGCCTGTTTACAGCAAACGACAAAAAAATGGAGCCTAAGTGAATTGTACGAAAAGTGTCAAGGTCAGCTACTTAGAACTTATAAACCTTGTGAATAAGAGCAAACTTGTATGGAAAAGAAAGAGATAAATTTGCAACAATCATTATAATTTCATGATTTTTCATTAAATGGTATTAGTTTTTTTTTTTAATTTTGACAGCAAAGTATATCTTCATAACCTGAAAATAAAACCTCGTGATATCAAAGGTTTTGTAATAACAATAATACAACAATACAACAGTAAAGTATGCCAGGAATATCAGTTTAATATAATATCCCACAGAAAAATCTCTGATGCAATATTTAACATACAACGTGTATCAGAGTATAATCAGAAATTTCGATAAATTTTCACGTCAAAGTCAAGAACAATGTATCGCAGTCAATATGAAACATGCGGGTCATATCTATCTCATTGCAAAAATGCGTCAAACTATATTTCATCACGTAAGATGACTGATGGAAAGAACAATAAGTTCGTGCATTGTCTATCGGTGTTAAAGGTTCGTCAAAGTCTCTACGTGAATATGAATGAATAGGATGCTAAGCGTTTCTCGAATAAGTCCGTCAATAATTTCCAAGTACCTTTCTATTCGTTTAACCTGTGTCAGAATGTAACCGTTTCGTCTCAAAGAATATAGCTAAATAATACCATCATCTTATAATGTACTAACAGCGAACAAACTCGACGGTCTGATTAGTATGCATGTTGTGATATGTTCTCCTGACGCGTTCCTTAATGGGGTCGTTGGGGTCGACCGAGTAGTCTCTGAACTGATTGGCTAATTTTCCCTCGTACACTTGTTCCGGTCGGAGTTGTTCCGATGGGTCTAGCAGCGACATTGTCTGTCCAGGGGACTGTAAACAAATTTAATAAACGTTTAATTTCATCATTTGAACGTTGAGTAACGTACCATTATCAACCAGCTTAATAGTCCCCAAATCGCGCATACGTCAATAGCCAACGAAAATTTATTAAAAATCTTGAAGCTTAGAATAATCCGCTTCGAGGATTGTTCACAATCATTATCAAGAATTTTAATGCGTAGAGTACCACCGAAAACTGGTTTTAAAGAAAATACGAACCAAGGTATCGGTGACGTAAGCGAGAATTACGATAAAATCGATAACAGATTATGAAATTTCGTATAAGTGTATATAATATCTTACCAGGCTGCTGAGCAGCGCGATACGTCATGATGGAGAACATGGTGCAACGAGTTCTTCCAAAATAATTCCCAACGAACGCTCGTGAAGGTATTCAAGTGGAGGGCTGTCAGGAGAATTCTGCCCCCAGAGAATAAACTTTCCTTGCTTTGAGCGGAATTTTCAAAGTTTTTGATAAACCGAAAGGCGAGCACAAAGACAAAGAGTCCCTGTGCCAAGAATATATCTCCCGAGAGAAAAGAATACAATTTTAAAACGAAGAGCCGATCGACAGCGACGCGCCTCTTCTGAAATATCTCTGGAACTGAATCGTGTCTCCGTGCAGCGGCTGGTTTTATAGTGGCACGTCCACTTCTTCCCCCACCATCGCCATGGGTATCAGCCACTTCACCAACACTGCATGTGATACGTTAAAAATACGCGAGATAATAAACAATGCAAATACGCCTTCCTCGTGCCACGTTCTCCGCTCGAAAGTGGTGTGGTGTGCCCGTTCGCGCGAGCGCAGCCATAACGTATTTATCTAGCATGTCTCTACGCCTACGTAATATCCCGTAGAGGAAGAGACCGCAGCGCGCGACATGGAGTCTTTACCTCCAGTGCGACGTCATTTTCGACGTCACGCTTATGGCAATAGATCCCTAACGTCGCATATCAGAATATCGACGCGAGGTTCTATGGCTTTCTAGATACTCGCACGCAAAATTACGGTGGTAACCGGACATTGCATTCCATTGTCACTTCTCATATACGTATGTATTTTAAATTGCCGAAACTTCGTTTCTATTATAGTTCGTTCGGGCGCCGTTCATGTAAACTGGAACCATCCAATAACTCGTAAATTTCAGTAGCGATGGATAAAACTCCGCTAGTCCGACGCGTCGTAACATGTAAATTAGATTGATTATTATCAACAGGTAAGTGAGAATCAGGAAGCACGAAGCAGATTTGGTGTGAAGCGAGTCGGGAGAGGCAAATATATTCCAGAACACGTTGAGTAAAGCTTTCAGCCTCTAGAATTTTTAGTGCGCTTCTTTTTTGCCAGTTTAATGTTACTGCTAGACTGCTAACCCTCAAGTCATGCATGGGTTCTTCCAAATGGTATGACTAAATTTACAGGGATTAACATTAAACGTTATACGAATTTCACAATTAATGTCTTAGCAGCGTCTGGAATTTCGTTAGGGCCTATTTGTAGTATAATTAACGTCATCATATTGTAAATACATATGTGCGTTGTGTGCTATACTCTCATTATCCTTACACTATTTTCCTTCTTTCTTTCTGTCTCGTGACGTCAGAACGAAATGCAACTTCTATTATTCTCATTCGTCGCATCTTCGAAAGCTGACAGTTATATAATACAAAAATTATTGTTTTACAAAGTTGCATCTATCACATTGCATGTCTAATTTTTTTGCAATTTTACAGCGAACGTGTAATAAGTCTAGCCTTTTAAAATTAGTAGATTTTACTTTACATCGACGATGAAATCTTTGCGCAATCCACGAATTATCAAGATTTCATGTTATGTTGTGTAGGCGTATAATGTGTCGGACACGGTGGTAAGACGGTAAGGCGATAGGGGGTCGGGAGAAAATTATCGAAAGAAATTCTACGGGAAAAGAAAGACAGGACCATTTGCCAGGAATAAACAAATTTAATGTATTTCCTAATATTCTAATAGCGCCGAAATATACGTCGACTAAGGGACAAGAGACAGTACTTACCAGTATTCTGGCAGACATGATGCTAGCAATAACTAATGTTTACTCTTGAGTATGCTACTCCGACTGAGTACTCCTCCTATAACCGAGTAACTTATAAATCTGAGACAATTCACCTCTGACCTCAGCGCGATCGTGGTATATGGTCAAATGTACAATATCCGATATTCTTTATCTCTTCCTAACACATAACAGCCTCCCTCGCGAATTCTCAGGGATGATCATAGTTCTGTAAAACCATATTATCACTTTCTGTCATCCGGCTCTTGATAAAACAATAAAGGGAAGCAGGGAAATGCAATAACTATCAAGACTGGCAACCATACGAGTTGCCAATACATGTATATCTGCAAAGTGCCAATCGATTAGTGCGCAGTTACTCTATTCATTTTAACCAGCACCGCTACGAGGAAGAAGATTCATCGTCATTCGGATGTATTTACTAACGATTCTTAGCTTAATAACAATCATAATGTTTTGTCCGTGGCATTGATTTTGCCAATTTGAAAATGATTTTATTCTATAATGCTGCCTCTGCTTATTCTTCCCCTTTGAAATAAAGTAGGCCGCTTCCTATCGAAAAAGAGTCGTGAGATTTCTCAACGTCGAGATCCAATACTACTGGGAAGTATTCTTAAAGTCTTCGGTCCGTTTGGTTCTTTTTGAGAAGCCTTTATGGACAGACTCATTAGCGTTTTCGCGCTAGATGGGACTTTAACGTGTGTGTTTCGCGTCCAGCATGAATGCGCATATGTATACAAAGGAGCGTAGAATGCTGGGCCAGAGCTTTTACATTGCCAATCAACATGATTTTATTAGAAAGCAATAAAACGTCGTCACGTAAAAGAAGATAAAATCTTATTGCACGTACAAGTTTCCAGTAGGTTACTTTTATAGGTTACTTTATACAATCTTTTCGAAGTAACTTTTGCCGCTAATTTTCAATATCTTGAGATCAGTGTATTCTCTCTGAACACAGTGAAGCATAAACATCCTGAAACTGCCTGAAGGGAGTTTAAGTGCTTAGAGGAATGCAAAGACGCAATAGAAAATTAATGTATATCCGATGAAACACGCTGCTCGTCGATTCGTATCCCATTTACAGCATTTGTCTGACTGTCAGTAGAGCTCAAAGTTAAAATGAACAATTGTCGTCAATTGAATGACACATTAATCTGCGTTAAACAGCAAACCTCTGTCGAAGAAAATTGAATGAACTTTTGACGCAACTCGCTTCAGAAGAAAATTAGATTACAGTCGCATGATACATAGTCGTGAGCCTCTTTCGAACTGACTGTCGCTCAAAATAACCCTATGGATAGTTAATGGCGCGCTTTTCGAAAGTGCGCTTATGAACGAGGATACACGTGCGACGAAAAGAGCAACGGTAGGTACAACCGTTGGCAATTGAGCTTTATTGGCCGAGTTGCAGGACAATTCGCGAGTGAAAAGTTCATGCGCCGTGATAAAAGAAAATACTGCTTTTTCATTTTCCACGCCCACAGCGTGAAATTTCAAACGCAAATAAGACATGGTGCGGCTGGTACGAGTGTAACGCGTACACATTACACCAGTGTTGTTACGAAAATCACCCGTGAAATATGTAATATTCAGTTTAGCTAAAACATAATTATTAGAAGTACGCACACATGCGTCATTGACGTTTATTGCTAGTTAGATAATTGTACATTGCCATTGGATAATTGTTATCATAACAGACATTAGATAGGCGATTCTGGTTATCAGGTTCTTCTTTAATCGTGACGTTTTAATTGCGACTTTCCAATTGTGCAAATATAATAGATTGGATTATTTTTATTTTTAAGTAAAGTTGATGAAATCGGCAGTAACACGTTCTGTGACCTCTATAAAAATAAAATGGTCAGCTACTTACTTGTGGGGTCGTGTTGGTTGATAAGTTTCTTTCTTTTTTAATAAAAATTATTAAACAAACCATTTCTACGCGCTTCAGCCATTGTCAATCAATTCAGTAGACCCGTTCAAGTAGGCTTTTCTATCTTGACGTGATAATCGAAAGAAGATCAGATTTGTTATTCAGTAGAGCAGGTAACAATGCAGGTATCTCGTCCCAGACACGTTTTTCCTAAACAATATTCAAATTTATAATATATCAGACGTATGCAGTAACATTACGAATATTTTTCAGTGTTACTCCTATTTGCTAGCTACGTTGTTATTGTTTCTTATCTAGAAATTTGACTACATGGTCGTGAGAAATATCACCCTGAATAACATTATGAAAGTACACTATTGTGAGATTACACGTAATTTCGCATTTCCTTGGCTGCCCTGACATGACATGTGAAAAGTCACAGAGCAATAACTGTGTAAGCAGCAGATCGGTGATTCATGGAAATATATCCAAGTTTATGATAACCTCTCTCTTTCCTTCGTTATGGAAAAGCACAGAGATTGAGCAACGCGTGTACTGACGTAAACAAAATGAAGAACATTCACTGATAGCTACTGCAAACAGGTAATTCTCAAGTCATTTGACCTTTTTAAAGCCAAAAATAGGATTATAAAAAATTGTACGTATGTATGTTTAGTGCTAAGATTGCGTCACAGTTTACTAAGCAGTTGCGTGATTGTAAAATATAAACACTGAATCCAAGTAGTGTGCAGCAAGTGCGGATAGAATCTGGAATACTCAGTTAGGTCGCCTCAATGCTCACTGGTAGACGAGACATGAACAATTGTTTTTCCTCCAAACTATTTAGGTGTAAAATGCCATTAAAAGATAGAAATGCATAATTCTTCAACGTCAATTTCATGCACAGGTTTCACATGAGCTTACTTTTATTGACCATCCATTTCTCCTTTTTATTTTGTTTTTGACAAAATGGATATTAACTCTGTTAGCGACTATCGTATATTATATATACATCTTTACACGGTCCTCTTATCGCAATATTTCGAAATCAGATAATGGCAAACGATGCTCAAGGTGAACTTGAATCCGTATCGCTGGAATTGCTTGGCCTACGCGGGTGCTTTGATCGGTGCTGATGTCTGTAAGATGGTGTCCGCGATCGTGATCTGTGCCTTGAAGATGATGACGATGACGATGATTTTTTGTTGCTCTTCTTTGACTTGCGTGACTTCGAGCTACTCGGACTTTCATAACTGCAAAACGTGACGTAAAACGTGATTATGATTTTCCGTACCGTAGTGTAATCTATAAAATAGAAATAAGATTATTGACGTTACCTTTTGTGCGAGCTTTTCTTTTTCTTGTGTTTCTTGTGCTGTTTGTGTCGATCAGTGTGGCTTCCACTTGTACTACGACTCCTGGAGCGAGGTCTGGATCGTTTTCCACTAAGATCCGCACTCTTCAGTCTGTTCATCAGAGTATTACTGTTACTCTTGGATTCCTCGCAGTCGTCGTTCTCGAGCGTCGGTGACGGCACCGAATGCACTTCGTCCGAGTCTGCATCTTTCTTAAGATTGGCGGTCAAATTTATTGCCATTGTAATGATTGGTTTATTCGTTACTGGTGCTTGAATTTGGCTAAGAAACATAGCCGCCTTTTTCTTCCTTTCCAGCTGCAATAACCTTTCTCTGGAGGTCGCTGCCAGCTTGTCTCTTGCGGCAGCAGCCAATTTGTCCTTAATTCTCTCCTCTGCCTGTTTGTTCCTGGCCTCCTTCTGGCAATCCTCCAGAATATCATCGGTAAGATCGACAAAGTCACGCTCCTCAATTTTTGGTCTTTTCTCCTCCTCCCTTGATGTTTCCTTCTCTGTTTTTGTACTTAGTACGTCTTCGATAAGGTTTTGCGGCGAATTGGATTTCGAGTTCACCTCTTTCCTGTCATTCTCGCTCTCATCATCGCTTTCTTCCATTGGCAATGCGCTGCGCTTCTCCATAACTGTTGCTTCACCTTCCTTGGGCTTTTTTATTGAAAAAGAGACCGTGGTAATTTGTTTGTTTCCCGTATTCTGTTCACCTTTGACGTCGCTCTTCTTCTTTGCCTGTATCATCTTCACTCTTTTCTGCACTTCCTCCATTCTTTGCTGTTTCTTTTGCAACTCCTCGAGTTTTTTCTGTTTTTCCTCTTGCGGTTCTTGCTTCTGAAGAAGTTCTTCCTCTGTGAGGACTCTGGGATTTATAGCACCCTCGTACATGGTCAATTTGTGAGCGTAATAACCATGGTATTGGTGAGATAGTTCAAGAAAGTTGAATCTAGGGTCACCCTTATTCTTCACAATGGCCTCGAAGTCCCGACCGTTCTTAGCCACGTAACTAGCCATTTTGTCAATGATTATTTGAACGTCTGCTGGTGGTACGATAAACGATGGCCTACTCAGTGGTTTAGGGGGTGCAGGACCATAGGGAACTAATGGAGCCACTAATGAATCTTTGATTTGTGATTGAGTCACGTGGACGTCACTGTATGATGGAATGGATGGTACGCATGAGGATACAATTTGAGCTGGTGACTGTACTTGACCATTAGGACCGTATATTACCGGACCATGAGAGTACTGTTGTGGTGTTGTAGAACAGGTCGGGTACCCCTACGAAAGAAAAGAAATTACCTGTAGAAATATTCTCACTGTGTCAACAGCGCATGAATAAGCAAAGACCTTGAGGATTAATATGTAATACACACCTGCGACGGCACCTGATGATAGTATTCAGTTGGTGGCGGCATTGGCTGAGCCGGTACTTCGGTCTGTTGAGGTGGCATCTTCGACGGTGGCGGCTTCCCAGTGATTTTATTGACTAGCATGGAATAGGCACAATCTGCCGAGGGCTTGTACTGTATGCTCGGTATACTGGGTGCCTGCGAATCAAGTTCAAATCTCTTAGAAAGTCACCACCTTCGGAACCGTGTTTATAATTATACTTTCCTATTAATTGCCTAGTATTATGTTTTTCTCTAGTACAAGTACGAGAGATCATTGTTTCTACGGATATGTCTAAGATAAGATAATGTCAATGATAACATAAGTTATTGCATATACTCCATTATGACAAATGTTCCAGTTTCGCGCACGGATCGCGTTAACAGAGTTTACATTCTTCTTTGGAAAGATCAATATTCCACGAAAGAGAATACTAAGCAATTTTTGGCAAAGGTCAATGGTTTTTAAATAGCAAACATGGTCACGAAACTAGTACACCTTATCAGCAAAGGGATGATTCACCGACAAGAGTTCAATTCAAAAAAGGAATGCAGATCAAGAATAGAAATTGTGGACTATTAAATTTGCAAGTTCGAGGACTAGTAGGCTGTATTTCGTATTTGACTATTCGAAATTTAGTCTGCTTTGAATATAAATGAATCTTTATCAAGAAAAGTCACATTGTTCAGTGTAGAGTAGATATATAAACAAAGGGGCACAACGGTCGATCCAATGCATACCAGAACCAGCCCTGGAAACAGAAATATTTCACATGTAAGTTAGTATTGCGATGCGTTATCACTAGGTGTCATCCTTCTAAACCTAACCGCGCGATTTGATGCCGTCCGCGACGCAAGCTCGATCGTTATACGCAAATCGTTTGTTGTTGTTCGTTCTTGCGCACGTGAATATTGCACCCACAAAATGGGCGACGATACTCGCTTGTCGTTTACACGAACCTTCGACAATCGCAACGTAGATGTCAAATGCCGCAGAACTCACCGCCTCAGGACTCACCAACCAGAGGGTAGGTCGTACCGCGAGCATTTTGTCGTGCAACAACATTCTACTAAGATGCCATTGGCCAAGGAACCTACCGCTTCCACTTTTGTAAATGACGGCGCGAGACTCGGGTGAAGGTAACTGCCGTCATCTCCATCGGACTCTTCCTCAGGGTCTGCAGTCAAAAAAATTTACGCGTTCTTTCTTAAAGTTTATCTCAATTTTTTTGGAAGACTATTTCAATCGTTATTCAACATATTTGTGGTACCAGATTCTTCTTTTTCAGGCTGCTTCTCTGGGTTATATTTCCCAGATTTAATGGCTTCTAGCATATATCTGTAGTATGGATGTAGCGCACCATCTATTGAGAGGAAAGCGAATTGCGGGTTGTTTGCTTGTTTGGCTTTTATTAGGATCTCCATTTGGCCACCTTGACGACTTATAAAAAGTGCGGTCTTTGTTATGATTGCATTCAGCTTTTGTGTTTCAGGCTGTAACAGATGAAATTTAAAAAAAAGCGATTATTCATAATGACAATCAAGAGTGTACCGTTGATACGCAGTGAAGCAATTTAGGAATTCCTTACAAGCATAACGCCCCGTGGAATCTCGAGTTCGGGAGGCGGAAGGAAAGCTTGATCCTCCTCTTCTTGAGAACCTTCGGACTGTTTTGAACTTTGTGAATCTTCACATGTGGCTTTTTGGCTGTCTTCATCTTCATTATAGTTGTACGCTACTTGGCCGTAAGTGTTTTCCGAATCCAGCGCTTGGTGCAGTCTCTTCATCTCCTCTTCTACACTCAGTTATAGACATTGATGTATAACAGTAGGTAATTATACTTAGAACATAGGCGATAAAATTTATTGATACTTACCATGATACATTGTCTCCTCTGCATCGTTACTATACAGAGATCTATATCGCTCCTCATCACACAGTTGTTCAACCTTCAGTTCATCTTCCGTAAGGATTGTACGTTGGTCAAAGCCACCAGTAGGAGGCTCATGTATCCTTAAGTCCCCCAAGGCTCCACGTCCATCGTATCTAGAGACATATAATTGTCGAATTAAAGAAGGAAAATGTTTAAGGTGTAAAAGGTTATGGCTGCAGTCAGCATCTGAAAATAAAACAGCCTTGGTAAGCATATATCGCCAGGGTGAATCCTGTGAATGACGACAAAGACACGTTTGTTATTCAATATTTCAAACAATTAAATGATCCTATACTGTACTGGCAGTAGATAATGCCTAAACTGTCATGTCCATTAATGTTTGACTGAGTAAAATAATGGAAACCAGTCGTGAACAAATTTAAGATAGACCCAATAAGGGAAAAGTATGTTGTAAGGAATATATTATAACTGTACGTAAACGAGTTATAGGAATATAATTTGTCAGAGTTGAAAAATTTCCATTCAAATTAATTTTCAATGATATATTTTAGAATAGTAACATTGGACTAAAATGTGAGCAGAACTAAATTTTGTTTGATCCAACATTTAGTCGTTGTTCCTGTCCCTTCTGACTATAGTGACGCTAATACATACCATGCTGAGCGACTGCAATACGTGCAGTCGTCAGCAGCCTTTTGTCTCTCTACGCTGTGTCTCACCTTGCTGCAGCGCCGACGGTCAGCCGGAGGCACCACTTCAAGAAAGCACCTTACTCTGCGCCCGTGCAGAGCGCATTTCGCGCTGCCACACAGCGCCTTCGCGGCTTGAACACCTGCGGAAACCTTAAACAGTCTCCAGATTGCTTATCCATACATTATTAATTGTGCAGGTGCCGAACTTGAATTCTTCCATCTGATCGGCATCTCACTTTGTCTTTTGGTCTGAGATATCATTCCTCTAAGCGTTAAAAGTACTGTGCGTTATGTAAAGATACGTATTCTAGACGATAAATACTTTTAGGTTAGGTAAACGGACCTGTCTATCTTCAATGTGTTATCGCCCATCCATGGTATCAAATGCTTCCCCTGATCAATCATTTTCGCCTTCTCATCGTCCCGAAATAATTTGCAGCTATATCCGAACACCAACAGCTCCTGCGGTTCCTCTTCACAATTCTTTTTACGTAGAATTCCCGAATCAACCAGCCATCTTTGGCTCTTCGACGCCATTTTTCACGATATGCTGCTACACATGTGGATTAATGAGCGGTTTCTACCAGTAGACGTGCTGGTGATCGTAGAAATAATGCGACGTGTTTGCTAGGTTGACTGGGTTGACTGAAGTTCCCTGGCATGAATTGTTCCGGTCCAGTCGGGTCGGTTCTTGGAATGTTCAACGCCACCATCACGAAATTTTGCCACACGTGGCGCTAGTTGTCTTCCGGTCAGTGTCCTTAAAATGCGTTAAAAAAACCTATGCTATAGGTTCGGAATGATGGGCGATACACTGAACTCTGGGCGATACCAAAAGCATGGCATTAAATCGTAGCGGCGAGTCCGGAAGCAGGATTTTGTGATCATCACCTTCGTCGATAACGCGTATCCCGTCGTAGTCGAGGTGAACGTGATCACGAACGTGTAGCTTGACGAGCGGAGCTTCTTCGCTACTCACCGCTGGATCTCTAATCAACCCTTAGAACGAGGCCGAGAACTATAGAATTCTTCAAGAACTATTGAAAAAGCGTATGAATGAAATGCTTTCCAAATACTGAGATAACAACTTCACATCCGTAGCACCTCAATTTTTTAAAAATACGTGTTTTACCAATGTTACATAGTAGAACGGTTGTTAAAAACTATCAGGAACTATAGAACTCCTAAAGAACTATTGAAAAAGTCTATTATTGAATCATTCTTGAGACATTTTTAAGATAGTGCGGGGCCAACTTGATACCCGCGTAGCACCTCAATTTTTGAAAAATGATCAATAGACCTTTTCAATAGTTCTCGAGGTGTTCTATGGTTCCTGATAGATTTTAAGAATAGTTCTGCTACGCAACATCGGCAAAATATCTATTAAAGATACTGGTGGCATCATACGCTTCAGTGCAAGCAAGCATGAGGTGCTGACTTCTCTCATAGTAAATCTTAACGAGCTTACACTGCGCGCTCGAATTTAAGATTGCAAAAAAAATATATTTATTCTATATCTGTTGAGCGGTCTCGTTCAAAGTTTTGCTTTGGGAATCAGCGTTAAGTAGCGGAGAACCTCTGCCTGCCAAGCTACACCTTCGTGTTCACGTTTAGCCCGGCTACGACGGGATGCGCATTATCGACGGATCCAATGATCATAAAATCCTACTTCCGAACCTACTGATATAGTGTTTAATATATGAATATTATTGAATTAAGATATATGAATAATACTGATTACGCCATGATTTTGATATCGCTTAAAACCGTAACGTTGTGCATCTCCCTACTCATCTCTGCCTAAATCCGTAGCGTTGAGAATCTCTCTGCTCATCTCTGTATTGGCAATCTACTTATATTCCCTGTGATATCCATACGCATCTCTGGTACTACGTATGACTACGTAGTGAGTGACACATATCCCCTAATGGGGATACAGTCACGAGGAAAGGAAGGAATACGCATGTGTTTGCAGTGCTATCAAGGATGTGTTCCGAAATTTACTGACAGTACTGTAAACGTAATTACATCTCTCTTAGATGCGTGTGGATGAATACGAACACAGTGTTGGTGCAGTACTGGCAGTAATATTCGGAATATACCTCAAGTGTAATCAAGTGCTATATGTATAACAATCCCGTGCGCACCTGTACGGTTTGATTTGGTTTGTTGCTTGAATTGCCATGTAGTCAGTTACTTAAGCTGATTCCACGCGATAGAAAGGAAAAAGGAAACCTCTGACCTTTTCCACAAGATAACTTATTTTTTACCTAAAAGGATGAAGCGGCCTTTGGAGGATCAGGTAGACGTCTTCGAACAAAATCCTATTGTTTTTCTGGATATAGCGGTTGGACCAGAGAAAGGTATCTTTTTTTCTCTTGTTCCTGAGACTAAATCTCATTCTCGAAAATATATTCGTCTTCTTTGAATGTATCGTAATACGAGTATTCTCACGATGTGCACACAGTTGGGAGGATCGTGCTGGAACTATTTAAGGACACCGTTCCGCGAACGGCTGAAAATTTCCGTGCACTATGCACCGGTGAAAAAGGAGTAGGGATTAATAAAAAACCACTCCACTACAAGGGCTCAATTTTTCATAAGGGTAAGAAACATTTCAGATCAATGTCATTTTTCATTTATATCTTTTTCCTAAATATTTTGTTACATATTCACAGTGGTGCCTCAGTTCATGATTCAAGGGGGTGATATTATAAACTATGATGGAACGAGTGGTGAAAGTATTTATGGAAAAACTTTCGAGGATGAGAGTTTTGAAATTTCACATAATACAGGAGGATTGCTTAGTATGGTAAATGCACGACATCCTAATACCAACAGTTCCCAATTTATCATCACTACTGTACCTTGCTCGCACTTGGATGGTACCAATGTGGTATTTGGTAAAGTTTTGAAAGGTTTTGGTGTAGTAAAAGAAATAAGTTGCGTTACTACAGTAAAGGATAAGCCTGTAGAGGTAAGCATTGCTTTTTTACTTAATACATAATTTTTCAATGGCATATTTGTAAAGAATTTGTCATATCGCAAGAGTACAAGTAGTAACAGGTTTTGTACTTGATGTACATAGCGAACCATTGCATTCAAGATTGGAGATCCTTATTAGACATTACATGGTATTACTTCACATTGAGCTAACACAGTTTCTTTGACTTACCAGGCAGTGGGATGATTACTTCAGTATAGATAGTCATGAGCAATACCATTCAAGAGTCTTCTTTATCCTGAAATAAAGATTTTGGCTCTATTGAAACCAATTACAAATCCTGTTTCAATTTGGATGTCATTTATTATTGATATCATAAGTAATAATAATTTCCAGAAAATATATATAATAGATTGTGGTGAATTAAAATGGGGTGAGTGCTGGGGATTAGAAGAAAAGGATGGAACGAAAGATGTTTTTACTGCTTGGCCTGAAGATTGGGATTATAAAATGTACACTAACAAATTCACGGTAAGCACTTAACAAATTTAACTTTACAGGTCATTAGATGCAATTATGTGTTTTGTAGTATAAATATCTGGAGAATGTCATACAAATCATAAAGGATTCAGGGAACTACTATTTTGGGCAAAACAATTATGTTGATGCTGGACGAAAATATAAGAAAGCCCTAAGATATCATGAATGGGCTAGAACATTAAAGAATTTGCCTGATGAAGAAGGGCAATCATTTATTGAGAACAAAATAGTTATTATGCTTAACTTGGCTGCTGCCAATTTAAAGTTGAGGAAGCATCGAGATGCGCTGAACTTGTGCAATGAGGTAAGTCAGTTCATATTAGTACCTCTGTTGATATGATCTGCGTTTTCTAACTGATACATTAAATTTTAGGTTCTACAAATGGATAAATCAAATAGCAAAGCTCTGTTCAGAAGAGGCCAAGCGTACATGGGCTTGAACGAATACAACCTCGGGTTGGAAGACTTGAAACGTGCAGATCGCGAGTGTCCTAATAACAAAGATATCCAGGCAGAGATTAGCAAAGTCCAAAAAATAATTCGCACCTATCTTGCAGTTGAAAAAGAAACTTGTCAAAGAATGTTTAAATAAAATTTAAAAAAATTCAATTATGTGAGGTATATGATCTTCATGCCTCGCATGAAAATCAGTAGTAAGCAGCAACAACCTTTGTAAAAAATTTAAAAATATAACGTGTAAACAAAAATTACTTAAATAAATTATTTTAATTTTGACATTGTGTATGATAGATCGTTGTCTTGTGAACATCAAGCTGACGATTTTTTATATACTATCATGGATACTGACTAAAAAAAATTCTAATAATTAAGCTGGCAAGAAATTATGATGCGCCTTGGATACATTACTCAATTATTCTTTTAACTAATTTCATGTGATAAATTAATTTGAAGTTTGATCTTCTGACAGAGATTATACAACTCATTGGTACAATAATAAAAAATACATTTTTGTAAATGCTTTATTATGTGTACTGCATTTCTATCCTTATCTGTCTGTGAGATACATTGTACTTGCCATTCGACAAATGATAAAGGTTGAATTGACCAAAACAAAGTCGATCACACATCCATCGTCAGAAAAAGATTTGGATAAAATCTAAGAGCTTCTATCGAGTCGTCTCTGCAGGCCTTTCCTGCCTTCTCTGTGGCAAGTAATCTCTCTCGCGCCAACGTTACGGAGAGGCCCTCTGTTTGGGCCAATTCTTCGGCAGTTATCGACTTACGTTCTTCCAGCTGTAATTAATCGTAAACAGAGCTTAATGCATGTTAATTGTTTCGAGAGAGCATCATCGAGGATACATACCAATTCAGCAACGGCTTCCACAATAGCTTTGTCATCGTGTGAGCGTAACTGAAGAACCATAACTCCGCTGTCGAAAACCCTTAGGATTATCGGCAAACCTAACGACCCTAATTGTCTGCTAGCATTTAAAAGATCTTCCGGAGAAAGAAGCTCCAAGCCCCTCGCCCGATTAACGCGGCAGTAAACATCAGTTAGCGTCATCATGCCTCCGACTTCCTGAAAAAGAAAGATAGAGATACAGTGAAACCACGATAGTTTGAAGTGAATAGGAACCAAAGTTATGCGATGACGAGGTAAAAGCTATGTACTAGCTTCACTACCCGTGATCGAGTTGCAACTATCAAGTTATAATAAACTGACCTTTATTGGTTCTTCTAAGATTTGCGCGAGTTGTTTAGCCAGTTGTTTAAAGTATTCATTACTGCTTTTGTAGGCGTCTCTAGTTACAGGATCATCAATACCTAAGCTCATCAAGTAGGCTTTAAATCGAATGGTTTCATCTTCTGTGATGTCTCCTTGTCTTTCCTAAAATTTTATATATATTTAAAATATGCTTGAGCATTTCATAAATGGAGAGTACTCACTCTTATCTTAGCAGAAATAGTTTTTGATATAGCAACCATATCTTTTGCCATGCCCATTAATTTTTTTAAATCCTGAAATGCCATAGATATACTTTCATCTGTTGCCTTCTGTTTCTCTTGAAGACTTCTCTCGATTCCAATTATTCCAGTACGTGTCTTTATCATGGGCATAGAACCACTAGATTCACTTTGGCCAAAATTTAACCCACTTAATGACTGCATTACAGGTGTAAGTTCCCAAGTTCTTCTCATAATGGTATTGGTCAAGAGCGAAATGAATTGCGTAAGTGATTCATTTCTAAAGGACAGTCTCACATAGTTACTGAAACTGCGAGAAGCTGGTCCAGGCATTTTTTCTACATGGAGATAACAGTAAATTTATTAAAGTGAAATAAAGATTTCGAAATTTAAACGTAAATCTATTACCATTAGAAACCTCTGTTAAGTGCAAAACGACATCTTTACCCGGTGAGGAATATGTCCTAGAACCATCTTCTTCAACATGCACCACATAATGCAAACTGAGTGCAAGGTAAATCTGCCTTTGTGAACTATCCTTGGAACTCGCCCATAGAATCCTATGACTCGTTAGGGTTAGTTCTCCATTCGAGAACTGGGTCTGTCAAAAATATTTAGGTTATGCCTAGGCACTGTGCAAGCCAAATGTCGTCGACCAACACTTCCGTACCAATAATTCGCCGTCGACAATGGACACACCGCTTTCGCGTATTAAAAAGCTTTCGTTTGGTAAGTGTCGTGGCTCCACAAACTCAAATCTATTCATCGTGCGTGGAAAAAACTCCAGGCAGAACAACGTTGACAAAGTAGTTTTTTCTGGTAGCTGTCAAGTTTGAAATATAATTTATTATAACCGATAATGTAGAAGCTCTGATATATCGGTCACGGTATGTGGGTATATGAATATTTATGCTGCACTCTTCACTTACCAAAATCTTTTAGCAATCTTGTTGAAAAAATAATATTGAATCTTGAACCTGCAGATAATATAGGATATACTTTTGCAAAAAAAAATTTCGAGTGATTTATCAAGTTGCAAAAAAAAATATAGGTCCCACCGAGATTTGAACTCGGATCGCTGGATTCAGAGTCCAGAGTGCTAACCATTACACCATGGGACCTCTTGATTGAGATTTTATACAAAAGTCTTAATTGGTATTTATTAAACTTCTTGAAAACATGCATATACGTTGCATGTTATGCAAAACTAGGATAAAAAAGAAAAAAATTAATATCATGCACGAAAATGGATACGGTTAAACAAAAAAAAAAACAAACGATTCAGACATACCGTGTAATTGTAAGTATATATAATAATAATTAAATTTTCGATAGGCTCATATATAAGATACTTCGCATTACAATAATAATATAGTACATGTATATTTAGTATATTTATGTATAATCATCTTACGGCTAAGTTCTCTTTATTCTTGTATAAATTATAATGTATAAACAAGCAATCCGGGATGTCAATACAACATAGATTTGTGTACAGCCAAAGCCCCTAAAGTCTTGTTTAATACTATAAAGCATAGGATAACATGTACTTGTAACAGTAATTTTTTCTCATAATACATACATAGCTTTTATATATGCTGTTAGAAATTTTATATTTGATTTTTCATAAGAAGTAATCTTCATTTTGATTCATACGATTGAATGCGGATATAATGTCTGTACCGTGCATTACGGCACCACAAACTTCAGTGTAACAATTTCGGGTATTCAAATCAATGAGCTTTCACCATTAAAAGCATCCTTTATGCTATTTGAGCAATAAAAAATCACGATAATTTATATGAAAATGACATTCATAAGATAATAGATAAATAACATGTGCAGAAACTATTTGCCTTACTTGTTCCTTGATACTCTCCGTGCGCATAGTTTCATCACTACATAAAAAGTGAATTTGGCTAAAATCGTCGAGTCTCGCCTTTTTTTTTCTATTTATTACAATTTAATGCATTCCATATATATTAAATAGTAGTAATTACGGATGTCGGTTATATAGATATTATACAACTACAACCCCGGATAGAAATGCCAGCTGTACTAAAGCCAAGTGGATTAAAGGTGCGACTTTTTGCGTGGTTTAATAGAAAAAAAGTAAGCGCTCTTGAGCACTGCCTGACAATAACCTCCAGCCACGCTTGATATTCAAATACTGAATGATGGCGCGTACGCAAATCAAAATCCCTGTAAAACATTTACATTAGTTTTCTTCTAAATAAATAACGGATCTTTAAAAACAGATAAAAATCTTCAACGCTTACCAAATGCCATGATGAGCCACCAAAGCCAAGAATTTTCGCGCGATGCAAGATCCGTTGAATGCTTCACAATCAAAGTCCATTTGGTTAGAGAAAGTCCAAATCCAGATAAAGCTCCGTATCGTGATGCGATAGTGTGACAGAAGCACATCAGCAAGAGAAATCCAATCCAATTGAAAAGGAATGCAACTGAAATACCGATAATTTAATATCTCGGCACATGATGAATTTGGAATCAACCTTTTTAGTTCAAAAATTTACCCAAAAAAGCAGTAAAGAACATAAAATCAGTTCCCAGAAGGCCACTCTCTGGGTCACCTTCTGCAGCCTCTGTATCTATGGCAAGAATAGTCAATGGCTGCTGCGGTGCTCTAATACTTCCAGGCTGAAATAAAATAATCCACCGATATAAAAATGTCTTTACAACTTCACAGAAGTTTCAAACTTTACTCACCAGATGAATTTGGGGATGAGTATGAGGAGTTGTCTCGCCCTGTAGAGTTTTTTCACGCTGTACTTCTTCATAACTAGGTAATTTAGTAGCTACCTCATATGGGGGTGGGGCAGAAAAATCAGGTTTGGGAGGAGGTATCTCTTCTCCTTCAGCCTAAAAAATTATATTAGAACAAAATGTTATTTATGCTTAGAAGCTGACACATAAGTACAAAAAATACACTCATCGAGTACGCAATACTGTGTTTTAGTTTTATTTTTTCATGGAATGTTATTATATTACCATTCTGACTATGGGTGCAGCATGAGCTGCTACAGCAGCAGCTTCACCAGTGTGACTATGTACGCTACTTGGAACTGCAGGCAGAGCTACAGTCAATGTAGGAATTTCATTGCGCACACCAGTTTCCACAAGAGTGTCGTTATTTATCACTGACTGTGGCTGCTAAAAAAATGATGCTACATATAATTTAAAGATAGTACCAATTAGTTAGAACTGGTTAGAACCAATAGAAATTATAATAACAATGATGTTTTGGGATATTACCAATTAAAATGTTTAAAAACCACAGAGGAATTAAAAAGAAAATAGAACCAAAAACTTTTGCGTAAGCATAATCAAATGATTTCTTGAAGTATTGATAGAATTAATATGTGACGGAAAATTTCCACTAAAATGTACAAAGGATTACAAATTGCGATATCGAGTGTTAGGTAGGGCATTATCAGAAATATAGTATTTACAGTCTACAGGCCGGAGCACATGACGTACCATATTGTAAGAAATATTATTATCCATGCTCTGTGGACGTTCGAAGCACCGTGCGAACGAAAGTCAGATTTCGTGAAACTGAGTGTCAAGAGAAATATAATCTGTTATATCAACACGTAACGCGTATCTTGCCAATGCAGTAACACTTCGCACAATCGATGGCTGACAGCTGGTAAAATTGTTCCTCCGTATTGTAGCTCTTCATGTTAATGTCACGTCCATTCTTTTCGCATAAAGCTTCTCGACTGTGCATAATTTACTGAACTAGAAAACGGTTTATTTTAACGTTCGTTTGTCACGTACCAGTTCTTAATGTTTTATTTCGACACCTTCGCATATATTTTGGAGTAAAGATTCTCTGAAGACATAATCGGATTGTATTTGTAAGTTCTTCCTAACTCTTTTGAATTAAGCGCGACTCTTCGAGTTTAATGGACCATCAAGTGAACTAAGCTTAACTGCTCTAGTGTCTGCTATCCCGGCATTACCCATCATTACCGGAAATCCAGATTTAACGTATAGTATTTCTTGACTTAAAGTTGTTGGAAAGTGAAAATAAAATGAAGTCGATTAAATAAGAAAATGACAAAAGAATTAATAAACTGAACAATTATTTTAATAGTCTATGGAAAAATTAGTAAAAGATACTGGATTGACGTGGACCCAACGTAGCTGATTTGGTTTACGTTGTTGTACACAAACGACGCTTTACCTCCGCAGTCAGTCGCTTGCCGATCGTCAGTGGAGGATCAGGTTTTTTTGAAGATGTCTGAAGTTTTCAAACTGGGTGATTTGGTTTGGTGTGTATCAGTTAGGTTTTAACATGTTTCATCGAATGCAACGAGGAAGCATAGAACGACGTATGTAACTAATCGTTGCACTTTGTGAATTTCAGGGCAAAGATGAAGGGATTCTCGCCGTGGCCCGGTCGGGTAAGTCATGAGTGGCTGCTAACGGTTCTCCAGAAGTTTGCTTGGTAAAGGCGCGCGCGCCCCGATCAAAGTACTACCACGCCATCAAATTTGGCGGGATTTTACTTAGATACTCGTTATTTTTCACTTTTTTTTCGTAAGAATAGTACATTTTTACTCTTTTTGCGCGACCGTTTTGCCGCGCTGTGTGTTTCGAACTTCTACATTACCCTTTGAATTTGAATTGGCGCGCAAGTATTGAAAATATAACCTAAGTTCGCCGAATAGTCATATCGTAGTTGCTTATCGTTAACTAAAGTTCTTGCAATAAAATGTTCTGATATGCTGACGTGCACTTTTTCGAAATGCATTCCGCGGAAACTTTCTTCACAAATCTTTATTCATTGGTCTCAATTTTTTTGTATCAATAATATTTCGCTGACTATGATCAAAATGAACGATGGTATTAGGTTTTACTTCCCCGTTTTTTTCTTGAAATAAAAATTCGTCTTTAATTATTCTTATATCTGTAGAATACACTTTCCGTATTAATAGATTCTTCATTTTACTTCCATTTTCACGAAATGTTCGTTTCTTTCATTTTCGTGATTTATTTTTAGTGCAATACATTGTTTAAGATAAAGAAAACTTAGCTGAAAAGAAAAACAATATTAATATAAGCATGGCTTTTCAAGGTCTCCAATCCTTCCAAGGACTTAAAGAAACCAGCAAATGCTAAGAAGGGTCCAGTTCAATGCATATTTTTTTTTGGAACAAATAACTAGTAAGTTTTTATCTGAGACTTCAATGACCTCCTCACACCATGTACATAGTATGAAATATATACAATTTATTTGTTTTAGCGCATGGATTGAGGAGTCTAATATTAAACCTTATCACGAATATAAGGATACCCTGATCAAATCTAGCAAGTCTGGTGCATTCAAAGATGCTGTCGAAGCTATAGAAGAGTTTATTTCTAAAGGAGAGGTTGGTCTGGATACATACTCTTCAACACTGTATTTTATGAATACATATGACGTAATAGTATTATAATAAATCATAGTTTATTCGGCACAATGAAACACACAAATATATATTACAGATATTCGAGGATGGCTTGGATCCAGATTCTCTGTTTGATAGATTAAAGGAAGACACAATATCAATGGAAAAGAAAACTACAAAAACACCGAAACCACGCAAGGTTCGCACTTTCTGTCAATAAGTAATTACTTTACCGACTAGATAGCGTCTTCCGTAAATATCTTCGTGCGACATTTTAATGCATTTTTTTTTCGCATACTCCCTGCACAAATGTTGGGAGACTTGTTACTAATGATTTGACAACACCTGTCTCAGGAAACTCCAAAGGCAAAGAGACTAGATAGCGAGGGAGGTGGTGACGGCCGGCGTCCTGCAAAGAAGCAGAGGAGGGAATCGAGCACGAGTAACAGCAATCGCGCCAGCAGCATCAGCCCGGCTCTGAATCACACGACGCCGCCGCGAAAGTCGGGATCTACTCTACTGAACAGGCCGGCCAACATCGCACGACCTGTAAGTTATGCACCTTACATCTTTATCTTCCAGCTATTCGTATACGTTGACTCTCTAAGATTGCATTGCACAACTTCATACGAACGGTTGAAAAGACGTTTTTTTTTGTTAATTAACCGTGTTTAGTTAGTCAGAATAACTGACAAATCGAAATCATTTACACTAAGTGTCAATTCTACCAAGAATTCTTACTAAGGGCATCCTTTTTATAAATTCATCTAGTGATAACAATTTAAAGCATGAAAATTCCAATTTTGTGATCTATGGTCACTTCCTGCTAGTCAACGTGAACGTGCTTCGAAGAAAAGAGACCGCCTTCGAAAAGTAGAATAACGTTGAAAAGGTTTTAAAGGACGCGTAGTGTCAACGTGCTTCCCCGTTGCTTCCTAAGATGCAATTGTTTAGTCATTGTTGTAGCAAAAACGATAACGTGATAATAATTGTGCTCTATGAGCAAGCATTATCTGATTGTCCTCTTAGTAAACCTTAAGATCATCTAATGTGATGCCGTTCCATCGTTTTCATGACAGGTAACTCCGCCGCTCGATGTCGAGACGCTTTCACAAACTCTTAAGGAGAAAAACATCCTTCCTTCGACATTGAAATTTGGCTTCTTGGGTCTCGGCATCATGGGCAGTGGTATCGTCAAGAACCTCATCAACAGCGGGCACAGTGTAATCGTCTGGAATCGGACGCAAGAGAAGGTATGTACATACTCTGTTGTTGTTGGATTTTACTTTTTCGAATTTTATCTATCTCGTCGCTCGACGATGTCGCACCCTTCGTTGTAACTGCAATTACGAAAATCATAGCTGACGGGATCAGTGAACACTCGTTTCTCATTAAAGTCAATTAATCGGGAACGAAGAAATATATATATTTGCTCGGAGTTGCATCAGTCATTCCACTTGCCTTTAGAGCTCACACGTACCACCCGACTGCGGATATCTTGCGATTATCTCCTGTATATAGGATAGTTTTAATTTGGGAAATTGGTTGGAACAACGACGTAGACTTTTAAGGAATTTTGAAGAGGTAAAATTGAAGATCTATTTTTTGCAACGTATTTATATAATTTTTATTTTCATCGTCGT
>NW_014333567.1:410283-447889 GCF_000341935.2 Cephus cinctus
CCCCCGCCCCAACGATACAACGATTTTACACTGTTATGCTTATCATTTTACCAACATAACATGGAAGGCAAGTGACAAGGTCTGACGATAATGCGTTAACGATAAATCGTTTACTTCTATTGAACGTGTACGCGTCTTCCTTTGGATGCTCGTGCATTTTGTTACGTTTACGTAGTTGCATGCATGCGCATCTCTGTCCTACGTTTGCGCTGTACCTAACGGGGTCGTACACACGCAGGCACACGGACGAAACGCAATCACGCATATCTGCTATTACTCGCCTACGTGAGAGACCATTGGATCTCATTATTCGATTTGACTAATCGTAACTGAACTAATCTCTTTATTAACGGTACCCGCGTTTTGAGTAACTTGCGGCGCGCGGATTCATTACCGTAGGAGCAGTTCGCCTATCGAAAATATTTATTGATAAAGGGGGAAAAAAAAAGAAGATGCGTTTATGGGACGCACTCGTGATTCTCTTCCGGACGATGATTATTTACGCAACCGGTTACAACGGGTCAATGTGTCCGGTAGCAGCTTGGATCGGTCGATATTGAGAAACACGCTTGAAAGATCGTTCGAGAACGTGGGATTGAAAATAAAAATACTCGGAATGAGAGTAACTACTTTAATCTCGGGAAGCTTCCTCAGTTAGCTGTTAGATCTTTACGAAGCACCGAAAGTCTTTTTAAGGAAATTTAGCGTATCGACGATACGGGATTTATCACGCGGGACGCGCTACATTAGATTTTGTCAAAAGTTTGGAAAAGACAGAGTTACTATATCGGGGAGCGCGAGATGAAGGAATTTTAATCCGAACGACTTGACAATCAGTCTACTCTCGCTGCTCTTTTCGTAAACTCTACAGTCCGGGAATCCAACGTCTCCCGGGATAATAAGTCACGGCCGGCGGCGCCTTCCCTCCCCTCTTGTGCGATGTGGTCGAGCCGCTTCCTACTTTATTTAAAATTATGAAGAAACAGCGAACTACCGAAATGGAGATTACTCGCGAAACTGTGTTGCGCGACGAAATAGATTATTGAACCGCGTAAAAGAACGATTAATAGAAAAATATATGAATAAGTACAAGTACCTCGTCTTGGCTAGATCGAAGTTGACTATGGGTTTCGTGGAGTATGTATTATTCGATGTAAACGTAGAGGAGGCGTCGCGACCTCCGTTCTGTTATACCTCGGTTGTCCTCGTTCTCTCGTTAGAGTCCATCGTCATATCCTATACTGGCTAGCCGATAAATTTTATCTCGAGAAATCGACGACTCGGTCGACGCTCAGCGAGAAGTAAAAGAGAAGAATGGCGCTTCGGACTGGTCGATTGTTATATATTTTTGGGAAAAAAAAAAAAAAAAAAAAAAAAAAAATTCTACTGCCGTGCCCACGTGACTCGACGTCAGAGGTATGCTGACGTGTATTTTCGCACTTTTAGGTTATCTTCGACGCTCGCTCGCTGTAGCCGCTCCGGCGTCTTCCTAGCCATTCTCGTCGTCGTTTATATTTAGACGAGAAGCTTGTCGTTTCTTAGGAATTATTACTGGTTCTCGCGTACGCTCAAACGGGGATGGTTCAAGAGAAAACCTTTTGCGGCTGCACGTGACGTGCGCGCGCATATCCCCATATCGCTTCTCCACGGAGCTTCTTAAGTAAGAGGCTGCATTCTCCGTGCTTATTCACAATCTTACGAATAAACACTATCTGGTGCTAATTGCTTTCAGAGATAACAATTGTGAAGATATGGTAGGTGTTCAATGATATTACGTACGGTGTCCGTTCTTATTTTCTTGTTTTTTTTTTCTTCTTTCCTTTTTTTTTCTTCACACTCAGGTTTCATTCCCTTTTCACAGTGCTTATAATCTCTCATTCGTGTATAACTTTGTCTTTGTTTATCGATTAAACAATTTTTCCTCCATCAGCTAGTTGCGACGAACAGTCACCGAAACCGGAAAATATTAGCTCTCGATAAAGAGATATTCGCAATAAATTCTTGATTGAATTATGAACCTGCTCGATTATCGATTCAACGAATACTTTCTTCCTTCACGTCTCACCTCACCTACTGATTCGCTCTTTTCGTATTTGCTCTCCCAATATGCATACGATTAACAAGCGCAAATGTATACGTGCGCACGTGCGCGCGTATGCAATCAGTCATTCATTAATATGCTCGCTATTTACAGTGAAATCAATAGGAATTTTCAACCTTACGAAATTGACGCCTAGGTATACAAATATATCATTAGAAATTATAAATTGTTTTAATGGCGAAGAATTCTTCAAGTCGTCAACGATAACACTGAGGCGGACAGTTTCCAAGGTTTCTCGCGACGTCGCCACCCTCGTCGATACGGAATGCGCGATCGCGGTGCACTGGATGCTCAAGGGCCTCTTCTCCTTGGAAACTGTCCGCAATTTTTTTTTTTTTTTTTTTCTACGTTTAACGTGCGCTCTCCCATATTTCCTTCTGCTTTTCTCAGATCATAGATGCGTGGCTTGGCACTTAATGGCTCGCATGCTTGTTTTTTTTTTTATCTTCCATCGTCCTTTCTCTCGATTATCTTAATTTCCGTATCTCCGCCTCGACTAGGAAACTTCTCTCACCAAAGGCAAATCACATTGATTGCGAGAGGACGATACACCGTTCCTCGACACTATCACTACTATCACGTCTACCATGTTCTCCATCGCCGCGATCACCCCCCCCCGCCCCCCGCCCCCTCACCATAAACACTACTATCACCGCCACCGGCCACCTCTCTGTCAGCACCAAGCATCACAATCGTCACTGCGATCGCAGTTGTCACCGACTACAAGCCCGAGGGAACACTACTGCCTTCTCCTGTGTCACGTTGACGAAATCTCAGGAGGGAAAAGCTTGTTTCGTTGCATGCGCTTTTGTACTAGAGTCTGGTTTCACGTGGAAGATCCGGTAGGCTGATACTCGGCGCCAAGAGTCCAAGTCCTTCCGGGGAGTCTGACAAGTCTTCGGGCAGAGCTTCGGCACTGGTGCCACGGAAGATCGGCTGTCGAGCCAACCCGCTCGCGTGGCCACTTTCGAACTCCTTAATCCGACGAAGAAGCGTCGAGGGCGGGATCGGCGGGATCGGTGGGATCGGCGGGATCGGCGCGGGTGGCCCGTCTTCGATGTAATTGATATGAAACCCTTCGATCACAGCCATTCCGTGCGGACTGCTCGACATCTCCGTAGGCGTGTAGTACTCGCTGTTTACGTCATCGAGACTAAATCCAGCGGCCAGGTCGTTGAGCTTCGCCTTGAAGTAGGTGTCCATCCCGACGATGTCGCTTGGGTCAAAGACCATGGAGTCACTCTTGCCGCAGGAACCACTTCGACAGTTGTCAAAGTAGAGATTCGGCAGATTCTCGAGCACCTTGTTCAACGTTTGCTGCTGGTACTTGTAGCTCTCGCGCAAACGTAATACTTGATGCGCACTGAACTTTCGTATCTTGTTACGCTGGAAGACGTAGTTCTCTCTGACCCAATTGAGCTGTCCCGTCGAGTAGTCGCGTACCCTTTTGACCTGTTGACAAAAATCGGGCAGATCCTTTATATCGTCGCCAGTTTAAATGTCAGCTCTAATGCCAGGTAAAAGATCGAGGATCGAACGATGCGATACAAACCTGATCGTAATACTGATCGCGCAGGGAAGTCAGGTGACTGGTCCCGTAGTCCCGAATGTCTCGTATGTGTCGCATTTGACCCTCGTAGCTGTCGCGAATCCACTCGATTTGCTGTGCACAGTTGTCCTTTATCCTGTGAACCTGCTGAGTGTAATTCTCGCGAAGCCTCTCCAGCTGCTGGCTCTTGTACTGCTCGATGTTGTCGAGCATCTGGTAGATCTGCTTGGCGCGCGGTGTCACGCCGACACGACGGCAGCAGAGGCACCACCTATTGCAGCCGCATCTAGAACGGCAGAAGGTCGCGTTTTACTCGTAGCTCCTACTTCTAGTACAGAGTGCAGTAATGTAAAGTGGGCTGGATGAATTGGGACTATTTCTAAAGTGACGCTGACGAACTGACCTCTCGAAGAGATATCTCAGGAACTGAACAAAGAGAGTGAGCAGGAGAAATCCGGCGGCACTGGCGGCGCCAACTCCGATGCTGATGATCTTGATCTGGTGATAGGTAATGGGATCCATGTGAAGTGTGACGTAGGTCGTGGCATTGGCAATGGGATTTACGGCGAAGCACTTGTAGAGTCCGACGTCCTGCCGCAGCAGCTGGCTGATGTAGAGAGACCCGTTGTCGTAGAGTGTTATTCGGTCGTCGAGCCGGACGCTGGGCGGATTCTTGAGGTCGTTCGGATGGTGCGCAGGAGGATGCTTGACGAAGGCATCGGGGAAGGAAGGATCCGGGTTCCAATGTAGAATCCTGAGCGTAGGTGTCACCCAGGTTATCGATGGCGCTGGATTCCCGTGGAACTCGCACTCTAGAAGTACCCTGCTCAGGAGACGATGCTGCCTGGTGGCGCTGGCACGCGCGAGCACAGGCGGACTGCAATTCAAGTATCTTAGGGTATCAATGGTGTCCAGGGTAGTTCCAGCGGCGCAACGTAGCCCGGTGTCGAAGGCAGCGCGGTGCGCGTGGTCCTCGGCCCACTTGATGAACCAGAACATGCGACAGTCGCAGGCCCAGGGGTTCCCCGCGAGCTGCAGCTCCGTCAGGGGCAGCGAGGCGATGTTCGCCGGGAGGAAGGCCAGCTGGTTGCCGCGTAGGTCGATCCTACGTAGGTTGGCCGTGTCGTCAAGGGCCTTGGGCCCGATCTCGCGCAACGGAGCCTCGCTCATGAGGAGGCTCTCGAGTCCGTCGAGTCCCGCGAGGTCGCCGTCCCTGACAATCTCTATTTTGGTACGGCTGAGGTGCAATGCTCGCAGCCGAGGCACGGGCCTCCAAAGCTCCCGAGGAACCGCGGAGAGCCTCGTGTTGCTCAGGCTTAGCCATCGCAGGCTCGACAGACCCTGGAACGCGACATTCGACAAGTTTGAGATCGGGTTGCCACCGAGGTCGAGGAACTCTAGGGCGCTCAGATCGGCGAACAAACCGCGTGGCAGGACGTCGATCGCGTTGTCGCGGAGGTCGAGGATTCGGAGTTCTCGGAGCTCCGAGAAGACGTGAGAGGGGAACCTGGTCAAACGGTTATCCGAGAGTCTAAGCTCGCGTAGGGCGCGATTAGGCTTGAAGGTGTGATCCTGCAGCCAGACGAGGAAATTCCCGGAGACGTCGAGCACTCGTAACAGTCTCACGGGTCCGAACACTTGGTAGGGTACGTCAGTCAGTCGGTTTCCCGTGAGGTATACTTCCTCCAGGGACTCGAGCCCTTGGAAGATGTGCTGCGGTAGGTTCGTAAGTCGATTCTGCGTGAGGTTTAGGTACTTGAGCCGACGCAGAGGGTGCAGAAGGTCCGGCTGGAGGATGCTCACTCGGTTTTCACCTAGGTCCAGTCTCTCGAGTTCCGGGGTCCCCCTAAATACTCCCGGTTCGAGTATCTCGATGCCACTTCGCGTCCAGGAGAGTGTTCGCAGGTTACTGCTGTTTTCCAAGGCCGCGATTGGTATCGTCGATGCTCGAACGTTTCTCAGGCTGACGTCGCGAACTTCGGCTGATAAACCCAGACCGAGAAAACTCCGGTTCTCGCAGTACAGCGTGCTCGGCCCATTTCCGCAGTCGCACCCTTTTATTCCGATGCACGGGCTCCGCGATGATTCGATTCCCTCGACTCCCGATGGCGATGGGGACGACGACTGCGGCAAAGTATCCGCGGTCGTCGTCCCCACGAGCAGCAGCAGCAGCTCACCGACGACGTTGACGGCGACGACGATCTCGATGACGACCGACCACCACGTACCCCGAACCACCACCCGCTCCCTCATCCCTCCTAATACCTGCAAAGTGATTGGATCCAGTAGAGCACCAATCTTTCATTCCGTTCCTTCTTCGCTATAGTTTCTTCATCTTTTTCTCACATCCATCCGCGCGCACGTACGCACACACACGCGCACACGTTCTCTCTCTCTCTCTCTCTCTCTCTCTCTCTCTCTGCAACGTTGCACGTGCTCCTTCTGTTCTTCTTGCTTTTTAATCTCTGTACGATCCTCTTTCGTTCTTATAGACTTATTGTTTGCATCTATGTTTACGTCTTATACAAAGTCAGCTGCTATCAATGATGATAATGACGACGACGACGACAGCAACAATGACAACAATGACGAATATAAAAAGTAGATGTGAGTAAAATCGTAAGGAACAGGTCTGATCGGATCGATAGGCTACGAGAGGGAGGCCCGTCTTTGACCGATTAACCAGTCCAGCAGCCGCGATCGGTCTTGAGAATCAAAGTGCCAAACGGCAAACCTACCTAATTCCTGACGACAGAGAGAACCGAGAGAGCTTTTGTTCTAACCGTTCGCAAGATATCCACTGGAGCGATTTACAGACGCACAGGTGGCAGCGTGTACAACAGGAAGCATAATGTCGCGTTTACGTCGCGCTTTCGAGCATCGTGCTTTACTTTGCCAACTTAACGCTTTACTTTACTACGCGATCTTGAAGCTCTTCTGCTTTTGGTACGTTTAACGCGTGTCACATGACACATTCGTGCATCCCGGCGGCAGACTTCCCGGCCGAGCAGCTGCCGCGTACCCGAGAGACAAAAACTGACTGACTGGCGGCAGTATACACCGACTGCTGCGGCCTCCTCGTGGCTCCTGGTTGGCCGAATGGCAACACTGCGCGGCGCCGACGCACAGCGCTGCCGTTCCTCCTTCTGCTACACCGTGAGCGCGCGTCACCCTTGCCATTCACCATCGCCGTCGCCATTACCGAGTCGCTCAATCTCTCTCTCTCTCTCTCTCTCTCTCTCTCTCTCTCTCTCTCTCTCTCTCTCTACCCACTATTGCTTTACTTTACAGGCGTCTCACTTAATATTTACGGATCCTTCAGCCTGAACCTCGGTTCAATCGCAACGAGGACGATCCTTCTTCGATCGGCTGAGAAATCTTACCTCTTCGTTCCCTCTTCGCTTCTACCTTTGTCCAGTCTACTGTTAGCCAAACTCTTTTCGTAACGGTAAATCCTCTTCTGAAAATCATTCCTCTCTCCGCCTTGAAAATTGTCAAACAATTGCTTCCTCGATTCTCCCTGAACTTCTTATCGGCACTGTACGAGACTACTCCAGGTAAATTGTGGTTGGCAGATGACCGTGCAGAGTCCCTCCTACTATCTCGACTCTGTTGGCCTCGACATTTTTCTGTCCTTCCTCCGAGAGGCAAAGCCACTCTGATTCTGCAGCACAACACGTCGAACACGAGATAAGAACGAAAAGACGATGGCACCGAGACACGTCTAGTCCGAAAATAACGAACTCTTGCATCAGAGTCTTCCTCGTAGCGTTCTCGAGGAGGTTCCTTGCCACTTTTTGCCACCTTTTTGCCACCTAGCCAGCGGGCGGACCCGCGTTTGCCAATCGACTAGAAGTCGCTGCGTCCTCCCTGCTGTCTAATGCCACTTACAATTAACGGAATTCAAAATCGACTTGCGATGTTTCGAACGAACGGCTACTGACTAAACTCTTTAAACTTACCTCAAGTTTAGCTAAATGTCGCGTAGGCGAAAGCGAGCGGATCGCATCTGCACCTGGTGTCTTTGGGTGCTGTGATCTAACCGCGCTAGATACGATCCTATCCGATCCTGATAAAATATTAGATTTTCCCAAACGCTTATCGCGTAAATTACACTGAGAACGCCGAAGCAAACAATACAGAATACGTTCTCTAAGGATGACGTTGATTGGTCGGTTAAGATGTTTTACGACACGCCGTATGTGTATAACGACAGCTTAAACGTGACAACAGTTGATCTTTGATACGCTGATTGTGGTTAGGCAAATACACTCGCTTGATCAAAGACCGAGAGGTTCGCTCGTCATTATACAGATGCGCGTCTCATTATTGATTCGTTATCGCCTCTCTCCTAATAACCTTTTTGCGGTTCTCAACTCGTTCGTATTCACATGGACGAATACAGGAAGTAAAACTGTGCTAGTGCGCCCCTGGTTCGATAATTAGCTCCAGCTAATAATCAGCTGCTGGGCGCAGTGTGCCCTGAAACTGAGTCTTGTATTTGTTTCTTTGGTTATTTTAGTACGGGACCTTGGCGCTTTTAGAAGCGTGTAATCTAAGAAATAATCTAGTCTGCGACACACTTGCTTCGTCCATGCTTCGCAGCCTCATCAAGAGGATATTGACTTCTTCCGAGGTATCCTTGCTATTCACAGATCGCGTCGGAAGGCCCGAGAAACGGATGGGCTGTGCATTGACGATGGTCAGGAAAATATAGCTAGTGTATTATAATATATACTCGATATTTTCAACACACCATTTCCTCAGACGCGTGCGGATTGCTCGAATGTTGCTTCGTTACCCTGAGTTTTTACAAGTTGGCAGATTCGCGGATTTTCATTGGTCGAAATCCAGTCGGGCCGCCTTGCGGCGTCAGCATTACGTAACCTCGAGAACGGTTTGCTGTCCGACGCCACGTTCAGGTAGGGCGACGCAGGTAGAACTCGGGCCAACAGGCAGGCTACCCGCCAGGTTCGACGGTTGGTTGCTACGCTTTGCCTGATTTTACTGTTCAGCTCGGCAACAGCCATACCGAAGCCGAAGCCAAAGTATCTAGGGAGCAGCAGCCGCGGCTGTGTGTGGTAGAATCGGTGTGCCTGGTGGCACCGAGTGGAGGGGAAGGAGAAAGAGGAGGAAGGGTGGGGAGGGGAGGGGAGGGGAATGCCGGCGACTCCGAGTTGCTGCGAGTGGCCCGAGCACAGCCGTCTGCTGGCAGTTTGATCAGCTGGGAGAAACGCGGCGTTGCCAGCTCGAGTCGTATGGCCTGGGACAGAGAGGCAACCGGATCAATATTAATCGAACTGGCAACGTCGTCGGGCCTTTATTTATCGTCGTCGTGCCGAGCAGAACTAGAATTCAACCGACTCTGCCTCTTCAAAAGACTCATTGCCAGGGACTGAGACTGGCTTAACCTTTTCTCCTTCGTTTCCTCTACGGGATTCTTCGTTTCTTGTTGACATTCTTCAAAGATTCATTTCACCGCAGGGACGCAGCCTCGATATAATCCTTACGTGACGTTTCCTCGAAAATATATCCTTAGCCTCGTTGAGCTTGTGTGTGTGAAGTTCCATGGAGCCGAACCTCGACGCCCCCTCCCCCCCCTTCCCGCTTTGCCTGTCATTGGGCGTTGTCATGGCGGCTCGGGGGTCGGTAAACAGAATTTGGTAGTAACAATCGACTCATTGCTGTTGGACGTAATTCAGGCTTACGTTTCGTTTTGCTTGCGCAACTTTAGGAAAATTCGAAAAGGACACCCTTGAAGATTTTGTTATTGACCTTTCCTAAAATCCCATAGAGTACATCTCCACACTTTAGTTTAATGTTTTTCACACTCTCAATAGTTCAGCTAGAGGTCAGCTGCTTCGTGCGTGTTCTGGACGTCGCTGCGCACTATCTCTCTGCTAGTCGTAGATGTTTTCTTTCTTTCAGTCAGTCATTCAGGGCACACAAGCTAAGCTTGAAGAGTAATGCATAAGTGAGCCTGGTTGGCCCGGATACTCTCTCCTCTTGAGTACCAATCGATATGGCACAAGTTGCACAAGGCGCTTGAAGCTGCTGGCATTTCAGGACCTGCTCAACGGTACCGCTTCTTGTACTGGCTCTGTCTTCCTCCTGAATGGGCCATTAAACGACAGGTATTCCCTTTCGACAGTTTACTCGAATGCAGAAACTCCACTTCCGTTTTAGCTAAAGTTCTCGATAGGCACTTGGAGGATTCTATGGATGTACATATAGAGAGAGGTACATGCTTCTCGTTCACGTGGTTCCAAAGTTTAGTCGTCTGACGGCGTAAGGGTCAATGGACCATCCAGAGGAGACTGCTGAAGGCAGTCTGTACACTTTACGCACAGTTTTGTTTATCTCCACGTGGAAATAGCCCTCGTTGTAAAATTACACGCGCCTCACGCACGAGCGAGCAGACCCCCGCATCGTCAGCAAAGCCTCACACACACATCAGTTGGGCCTTTAGACCATTGGGAATCTATCAGCAGAATGAATGGGACTTACTTGAGAGAAACTGATGCAAATTCTCAGAGAGTCCCAGAAGTTTCCCTGGCGCGTGTATCTATGTAAATGGTAGTTTGGTAATGACTCGGGTAAAATGAGATCAGTCCACAACCGCCATTTTCAACATCGAATAATCCCCAAGTCAGCACATGCATCGGAATTCTTCAATCCACAACGGAATGCTTATTGTGCTTGATTTATCGTCAAGGTATAGAGGCAGTTTAAGTGTCGACGCCGTTGGTCAGTTTTCGTGGAGGCTCTGTTACTCGAAGTGGAAGCGTAGGACTTCGAGACTAATCCCGCTTGACGTTGCACTAGACGTTAAAAGTTCATGGGTCGTGTAAATTGGATAAAGACTTTCAGGCTTCTGCGTCAGAGTAAAGAGCAGTGTTTCCAGAAGCGACTATCCCTGTGGCTTTCACGAGATACAAGTTCTAGCGTTTCCTGTTTTCCTACCACTGGTAGTGGAATTTCAGAAATTCACACGGTTTCGTTCGAAAGCGTATTGTGTTTCCTGCGAGTCGTTCCACTCGTTTGTCTTCAGTCGAAGAAAAACGGGGGGGAAAACGCACGGCCTAGCAGCGAAAGCAACACCTTTTACATTTCGCTTTTCCTCTCTCTCTCTTTTGTTTCTTGCCTTTTGTCCTCGAATATCGCGACCCGAGGTATCTTATCGATTCGTCCCCACCTCAGGGATTGATTAATTTTTTTCGATCCTCTACCCACTGCCGACTTTTCGTTCTACCATGATCCCGCCTCGAGGCATTACCAAAGCCTTTATTGTTACGTAAGCACTTGGCGGAAATTCGTGAAAGTAGCTGAAATGGTGAAACTGATTCCTTATCGACAACCTTGAACGGTTCGATGAATTTCTCGTTGGGTAGCAAGGTCTTCGGAAAGAATCGAAAGTCCGTTTATAGATGGCACAGTGACACGCGTGACGATATAGGACAAGGTAAACCGTATCCGACCGACAGCCATCTTTGATCTTTTATACGCGTTGCACACTACGGGATATAATTTCCAGATCCCGAAATTGCGCGGGCGGGCGGTCTATGGTAAGGCCTAGAGCATTTCATGAGGCCGTTCGCGTGAATCATTTTTTAGAATAAATTAGCGAGAAACTAACGGGAGTACGTGAGAGTTGCTAGTGCGGTCGAATTTCATCCGTTTACAATAATGGCGTGTTTGCTGTTGTGGCGAAGACGCCATCTTAGCGGTTGTGTCGTCGGTTTACGTGACGAGCGAAAGCAGGCTAATGGCGGAGGAGGCCCGACCGTGGCGCCATCTCTCGGCGGCTTTAGTAGCATTGCTATTATCAACAGAAATTTCCGAGAGATGTCGCTTCCATACAGAAAGTCGGCATAGCGCGGACTTACAATATGCGCAGGTGTAGCCCTCAAGAGCGGCGGTAAAACAAATTTACAATTCCAATTGGTTCTATCGTTTATGTTTTCAGTGCACGCACTTCGTTAAGGCGGGTGCAGAACAGGGTCTCACCCCATCCGACGTAGTCCTGGCGGCGGACATCACCTTCTCCTGCGTAGCCGATCCGCAAGCCGCAAAAGACGTAAGTTGCTGATAAATAGCGTGAGTCACGCCGACATCCAGGAGATTATGCTTAAAAATAAATGAATTGCAGATGGTCTTCGGGAACTGCGGAGTTCTCATGGAGATATCACCCGATAAAGGCTACGTGGAGATGACAGGAATCGACGCGGAGACCTCCCAGGACATCGCCGAAGCGATAAATGCAAAAGGTGGGCGCTATCTCGAAGCGCAGGTCCAGGGCAGCAAGACACAGGCGCAGGAGGGCACTTTGGTTATTCTGGCAGCTGGGGATCGGTCTCTCTTCGACGAATGTCAATCATGTTTCGAAGCCATGGGCAAGAACAGCTTCTATTTAGGCGAGGTTGGCAATGCGTCCAAAATGAACCTGGTTCTGCAGCTGATGGCTGGCGTCACTCTGGCTGGTCTTGCGGAGAGCATGGCTCTCGCCGATCGAGCAGGACTTCAGCAAAAGGACGTACTCGAAGTATTGGAGTTGACGTCCCTGGCTTGTCCCGCGATTCTCGATAAGGGTAAAGGTAAGGTCGAATCTTGCAACTGTTTGTACGTTTCATGAGATACGTCAAAAGAATACCAACTTATAAATATGCGTTCTTATTTATTTGCAGCTATCATAGAAGGAGGCTTCCCGACGCAGCTACCTCTCCAGCACATGCAGAAAGACCTAAGACTGTCGCTCGGCATGAGCGACCAGCTGGAGCAACCACTGCCATTGGCTGCTGCAGCGAACGAGGTCTATAAGCACGCGAAGCGCTTGGGATATGGCGAGCACGACGCGTCGGCCGTTTACATCAGAGCCAGATTCTAACGAGCTGTGCTCTGCCACTATCGGGCCTTTTACTATATCATATTTATTGCAATACCTGCCGTCGTCTTCAGGCGCTACAATTCCAAGCACGAACGCGAACACACGAGGACAGTGACGACGACCACGACCGGACGTTCAAATTTTTGATCGTTAGTAGAAGCAAAAAGAAGGCAAGCAGAAGAGGAACTAAAGGAAAGAGCTGCACGTGTTTTTCCGGTGCAATTATATATAGAACAGAGCAAAGAAAGATTCTGCGATGGCTTATAATATGCGGGGTATGTTTCACCTTTACCAATAGGCGCTCCTTCGATAATGTCAAAGAGCCCTGGAAGAGTAATTTTACAAGCCGAGCGTCCGGTTGATCAGCGATAACTGGTATTTGGGTGGTATGAGAACGATAGATATATGCCGCATGAAAATGATGGCTGGCCACGGTGGCTGCTGTGATAGCAGTTCGCCGAACCGATAATCAACAACAGGACTGTATGGACCCCCCCCCCTCACTTTAGCGAAAGAAAAAAATTTCAATATTGACCTAGCATGTTCAAGACTCATTTCCCACTACGGTATGGTAGGGTCAAATGTAGACTATAAGGATGGTCAAAAATGAAATACAAAACGAACTGTAATGGAGGACAAGAACGAAACAATATGTATGTGCTTTATCGCATCATTGGAAATGAGTATAACGACAAAAAAAATAAACGTCTCTTCTGGAATTGAGGCATGCATTTTTACAAGGACACTAATTTAAAGCTACTGGACATTTTTTCAGTTTTTTTTTTTTGATCGTATTTGACATAAGCATACGTGTTAACGGTTAATGGGAATTGTGTATCTTATTAATTCGAGTCGATCGAAGCAAAAGTAATTCGCTCGTAAAAGTCGAATTATGTGCCCTCCAAATGGCACTTTTACCTAAATTAATCATTGTTAGAGAGAGAGAGAGAGAAATCTATAATAGAGTGTACAAGACCAGATAATGTATATGAGATAAGCAGTCGTCGCTATCTTTGAAATCGATGCTCGTAGCACCCTTCGATTTATTTCAAAATGATTTTAAAAAGCCTCGAACCTTTTCAACATCGATCGAAATTCAATTTCGGAACGTACCCTTAATTGAAATTTTACTTTCTGTTCAGCCGCAATATCTATCCGAGATGCTCTTCGTTATGTCAGCTCCGATCTCTTTGATTGTTGATTCACTTGTAGACGAGAGTTGCCTATTTTTATGTAATAGATATAAACTATCTAATAGTTTTGCGTAGGGGAATATCCTAGGTGTAGAATATAAAGCAAGGCGAAAGTTTCGATAAAACAGAAGTCGTGAAAATTCACCTATAAGTTTTACATGTCAAAAGATATCCTGGATTTGTTGCCGTTGCTGTTACTACTGCTATTACTACTACTACTACTATTATTACTATTACTACTACTGCTACTGTTACTACTATCGCTACTGCTACTACTTGAAATACTTTTTCGACTCTGTGAATGGTACTAGGTCGGATTGGGTACACCCTGTTGACAAAAGACACCGAGCAAAAGAATCGACGCGGGATAAGATATCATAACATAGATGTAGTCGGCTCGCAACGCGAGTTCCACTTTCAGGGGCCATCTTCCCGCGGATTAGACTGTAAAGAAGTCCCCCTGTCAGCGCAACCGATGTCGCGATTCATCTATACACATAAAATAGCATAACATCAGAACGGCTATTGGCTACAGGCCATATCATATTCTATGTAACTAGACGTATATGAATAACACAGTTATAGTTTTTAGTTACAATAATAATTGTACACATAAGAAAAATCAATTGAACCATTAATAATACTATATGAGACACAGGCATATAAATATGTAGCTATACAAAGGAAAAAGGAATAAAGGAGAAGCAGAGTATGTGTGTGGGCCGAGTGCACATACGTACGTTGCATCCGCGATACGTGTTATATGTTTTGTCACGAAATACTGGTTTTTGAATAAATACATATTTGAATTATCTCTTAGTTTTTCAAGCTCTATATCCCTCGTTGGCAATGTCTCTTTAGGAGCCCACGTAATTCCTACTCCCAATTACCCAATGGCGGCACGTGCAGCTCAGCGCGTTTGACGTTCTTTCCAAGGTGGGAAAGTCCTTCCAAGTCCCAGCGAGCCCCACTCTGCGGTAGCCACGGCGTTGTTCCTGTTGCTGCTGTTGTCGCTTCTGTCGCTGGTTAGTGGTGTGTCGGTGTGGTATTGGTAATTTCCGTCACGTGTGACGTAGGACAAAAGAGAGGGGCAACTGGTAGGTGTAAGCAAGGAGGTAGAGGCAGGCAAACAGGCCGCATGCGCGACGTGCGAGAGAGAGAGAGAGCGATCTTCTGGGTGCGACCGAAAGAGAGAGAGAGAGAGAGAGCCAGGGAACGGATGACACCTGTGGCTTGGCCCCCCCGATCAGTCCCGCCGCGACTGTCCACGCGCCGCTACATCTTCGACGAGGACCATACGTTCGACGTCCACGTGACATCGTCACCCGAGGAACTACTCAAGCCTGGCTCTTCTGGTATCCATATAGTGTATCCGGTTTACACCTGTCATCAGCGACTGCACGGCCAGACTTTCGAAAACATCGTAAATAAGTTGACATGGCCGGAATCACGCGTTATCGCTCCACATTTCCTGTCCCTCGATTACCTTCGATTCCTCATTCGACTCTCTTGTGCGCAATTCCTTCCCAGCTCTCTCGACTTCAACTCAGATCCATTACCGTCGTAGTCGTATTCGCGTTCGAATAAAAGATGCTCCGCGCTCTCTTTATCTCGCACACAGGATCCGGCAAGAATTCCGGCCGCGGTTTACGCACGGCCGAACAGCCACCTCGAGAGAACGGAACGCGCTCCGTTTCTCCGACAATGCGCAACGCCATTCTTTAGGAAGCTACACAGCACTGTCATTTCGTAATCGCTGCACACACGACATCTTTCCCACTCGACTTCAGTGACTTTACCCCGATTTCAGATTTACTCTTGCGATACGCTCAAATTCTTCTTGCCGTTGCTCTTGTCGATTCCGCGCTGATTCCATTTTTCCCCTTTGCTCCAGTTTCCTCGGCTGTCTTTTGCTTTCGCACGGATTGCATAAATACGTGAAGAAGCGAGCGAGTCTTCGAATGACACTCCGACTCTCTCTCTCTCTCTCTCTCTCGCACTCACGCGCGCGCGCGCACTCTACTCCCGCCAACCTTCCACCTTCGACCTACTAATCGCCATACTACGTCGTACTCGGAGACATATTGCAATTTGCCAGCGTGCTTTTCGATTTTACTACGCGTCAACAGAAACAAGGAAAATACCTGAGTTTCGATGAATTTTTTTCTTTTCGAATTTGAATGGGATTTTCAGGAGGTGGAGGTGGAGGAGGAGGAGGAGGAAGTGCAGTGAGAAAAGTCGGTAACGCAGAGCAAGAGCGAGGCGCTACTCTTCTTATAGAAAGTCTCTAGCTTTCGGTGTTGTTAACTCGTGAGCCTAGCGAGGTTCGCTGCGCAACTCTATTTCGTGGGACGATAAATAGCTCGTGGGTACAGGTTAGGAGTCTTATGAGATTTTGATAAGTGTAAGAGAGCCGAAAGAGAGGAGAGGAATAGCGTAGCCGTGCGCGGAAGAGTGTGCTGCGAGGATCGAGTCGCGTCTGCTGCCGTGACGAACCGCTCGACGTTCGATTCTACTGATTCTAGCGCCTCGAGTCGAGCGCCACAAGTCGACGACGCGGCCACATTCCGAGACACGGATTCCGGAAGGTTTTCATCCAGCGAAGTAGAACGCTTACGGTACAATTTTCCAGCAAACTTTGAAACGCCCAGATCGCGCTGCTTTTTCTAAGGCCTCCAGCAAATTACAGCCAACGGTCGTCGCTTCGCGTCTTTATATTTTATTTATATATTTTATGGTAATTCGAGGATCTTAGCAGAATTTCGATTCTCCGTCGTAGAGTCATGTATTAATGGCCGTGGGTTTCTGCCGGCGAACCTGCAGCAGAACTGGACGTGGCTCGACAAAGAGTCGAGAGGCA
This sequence comes from Cephus cinctus, assembly GCF_000341935.2. Taxonomy (NCBI): domain Eukaryota; kingdom Metazoa; phylum Arthropoda; class Insecta; order Hymenoptera; family Cephidae; genus Cephus; species Cephus cinctus. The sequence continues at coordinate 426,871 of NW_014333567.1, forward strand.
AACTACGAGAATCGTTGGACCGAACTGCGTCGCGGCGCTTTATCGTGAAAGCGATCCTACTTACCGAGCGTCCTTGGATCACGTAACGCTTTTCCTCTCCGATCTGCCGTTCCATATTCTCCCGTGCGAGCGGTACCCTCTGCCTCTCTCTCTCCCTCTCTCTCTCTCTTTCGCTCTCTCTCTCTCTCTCTCTCTCTCTCTCTCTCTATCTACCTTTTGGCTTCTTTGTCTCTTTCTCCGGTTCCCGAGGTGCTCCGCGATAAGCTTAAAGGTTCCTCGGGTTCCGTCGAGCCGTTAGAGGGAAAGGAGCGATAATGCGGAAATCGAAAAGGCAGTGCTCCATGACAGTTCAGTTGGTAAATTCTACCGAAGCGCCACGGCGCTGCTGGTGGGGAGAGCGCGAAGCATTTTTAAAAGTGCTTGGACGTTTGCTCTATCTCTCGCGCCAATCAGCAGACGTCACACCTCGACACGGATGGACGGACGTCACATTTTCGAGCCTTCCTCGCGCGATTATTCGAGAAACTCGAACGTGAAAACATCTGGCCGTGGAATCGCTCTTTGGAAAAAGAGAGTGCTCGCGGAATTTGGAAAAGTGGCTCCTCCCGAACACGAAACTTCCTTTCGCAGGCTGGCAGCGCGAAGGCCTGTTGCTAAGGGACAACCATCGAGGACATCGTTGTTGCCGACTGTCATTGCATTGCGGACGGGCGCGATTACGGCTCCCGCGCCGTGATAATTTCTGGAGCGGCTGCTCGACGTTTCTAAAAACAGCAATCTTCAGATAAAGGCCCACGGAGGAGGTGCTCGCGATCGAGGCGTCTCAACTCCTCTCTCGCTCCAACTGCCCGGCGGGCTCTTCTCTGTCTGTCTCTCTCGTGCCGTTCTCTTACCACGAATACGAGAGAGACTGTCCCCGTCAGATTAACGTCGTCGGCAGCAGTTGCACCAGACACGAGTACGAATCCTCCTATTATACCGTCGCTACCGCCACAATTGCTGCTGCTGCTACTGGTATCGTCGAAGGAGTGCCATTATTGAAGCTTCTGCGAGGAGAAGTTGGAAACGTCCACCAGGAACTCGTAGCCGAGAAGTCGCTCGGCAGGCCAAGCGAATTATCGGCCGAGAACGTGTGGAGTAAGTGGAAACCAATGTGCCGCGTGTAGCTCACGGTGAATGGAAAGCTAACAGATCGCACCACCACACAACAGTGATGCAGTGCTGTAGTGTCAGTGCAAAGTGCCTCGTGCCCACCGCTTGGATTACTTGAAGATGAATTCCTCCGTCGGATATTATGACGATAGGAACCCACTGCTCAAGGGCACTTTATCCAGGTGAGTTTGATGCTCCCCACTCGGCTATTTCTCTATTTCTAATCTATAATATCTCGAGTCGAACTTTTTTTCCCACCCACTAATCGCAACCCTTCCTCCGCGACTGCTCCTCCAGATTGTATCTTCAATCTATCGGAATCCCACGTGCGCGCCTCCATATGCTTTTCTCTCCGATCCAACTTGCACTGGCCAGCCAGAGCGAGAGCAGTGCCTCGTCGTGGCACGTGTGCCACGGGCCTAAACTTTCCGAGGAAGGGACTGTCGCGAGGCTACTCGGAGGCTACTCGGAGGCTACTCGGAGGCTACTCGGAGGCTACGCGGAGTAGCCTCGTTTGCGTAGCCTTCGGGCACGTGCGAACCCCGAATTCAAGATGCCTGACGACAAGAGCAGGGACAGCAACAGCAACATCAGCGGCAATGACGCGGTAGGCAACCGTGCCGCGCATTACTAGGTCGCACTAGGTCACGCTAGGTCGACATTGGAGGCCTCTCTCGAGGTCTCTTTGCACGCACTACCTTCCCTCCCCTCCAGCTCCTCCCTCTCCGCCCCCCACTAGACGGTCCAACAGGAGGGAACGATCGACATTCCAGCAATTTGGTGAACGTGGCTTTGGTGGCTTTGGCCACCGAGGACCCCGATACGCGATGTGGGACAGGGTCGGCCGTGCAAAAATCCCAATCGGAACCTTCCGTGCTTCCCCGCTACCGTGTCAGGCCCCTGGGGACCTTGTGCCCCGGAATCCTTCTGCGATACTTTTCGATGCTATTTACCGAGATACCGTGTTCCTCCCGTAGGATTTTGCTTTTGCGCTTTCCTCCTGAACATCAAAGATCCAGGCAGGAATTGTGAGCCTGACGTCCGGCTTCGACTCTCGCGCAGAGCTGTTCACGGGGAGAAAGGCGAGGAGAAGGCTTTCGCCGTTGGACTCGCAAACCCGCTGACCTATGGGAAGTCTTCAGCCAGAGAATTCCGCGACTTCTCGATTTCCAAAATCTTCCATCGTCAGTGAAAGTAGAATCTCCATGATCCAGTTGCCCTTCTCACCCGTCATCCTCTTCCGTCGAACCGTAAACGTTCGAGCTCATCTGCAACTGAGCTCGCAATGCTCGAGGTACCTGTAAGGATCATTCTGACTCCTCGGCGACGTCATGACGGACGTTCCGGTATGTCACTCGCGATATCATGGATCAGCCTGCAGTCGACACTTTCACCCGCGGGTTTCTAATGCTAGAAGTTTCAAGTTTGCCCGCGCTCGCACGACCGTGCAACTTGGCAACTTCTCTGGTTCACACGAAACCGCCCATTTCTTCTCGATCGGAGCGTCTGCTGGTACAGATCCGAAATTCCACCGGTCCTTTACTGCGGATGTTCGGTCAGAGTGCTGTAAGAACGGCAGCAGCCACTTCGGTCCAGCTTCGACACAGTCTGTGTCCCTTTGGAATGTAAGCGCACTTGTTCCAACCTCTATTTACACGCTTCCACCGAAGCATCAAACATTTGAACAGCCGCCTCTAAGCGGCCCTAATATTACGTAGACGTCCCACTGGCTGCTGGTCGAACGGCCAACCATTGATCTTGTCTCCAATAGGGAACTTCGCTCTTGGCTGTAGTGGCTGTAGTAGAAGGTCGCTCCGGCACGTCTCAAGGTCTGTATACATCGCGCATCCATTGTCGCCGCTTCGAAAGATTCCCTAGATTCCCTAGATTCCCTGCAATTCGCTTATGGCGGTGCCGCTGCTGCGCTCTTCTCGTCGCGATAACCCGCTGCACGTTCACAGTGGAGCGAACGCGCGACCAACGTACGAAGCAGAAGGAGCGAGACGAGTGTTCCGTTAGTCCTCTGAGATTTCCTCCTGGGACTCATCCGGCCGAGTTATCGGCCGCGTCCGCCTGGCCTACCTGACGATTAAATTGAGCCTCTTTTCAATCGGTTACTTCCCTTTTCGTTCCCTCTCCTCTCCTCCTTGTGGAGCAGCTGATAGCGCTTATACTCGCCTAGTTGCCAGGGCGACGCGCTTGGCCAAAGAGTCATTTAAACGATCGAGGCAGGATTGGGGCATTTCGAGATTCATCTGGCTGGCTCCATCCCTTCGTCTCCTCTCTCTCTCTCTGTCCACGGTTGCACCTTCTGCCTCACCCGCTCGCCACCCAGTCTCCTCTTCCTCCTCCTCCTCTTCTCCCGCTTGATTAGCATAGTCGCGAGCAGCGCCGAGCACCAAGTAAATCTTGCTTGGACTGCGCAATAGAGGCGTCACGTGTCGGCTGTTTTGTTTACGTCGCAGCCCCGAGTGAAAGTTCCTTTCGGGATGGAAGCAAAGCCGTTGTGTCGTTGCTTGAAGTACGTTTCTCGGCCGATTCGCAGTTGGCCAACTGAAGTAGAGGTACTCGAGAACCGATTGCCCGTGTTTCTTCGTTTGCCGCTACGTTCGGTGCATTTAAATGTACTTCTATGTGTTTTTCAAGCACACGTGTCACGGGGACGACACGAGAAGGTCTTTTCGGAGACAGAACTCATCAGAGTCCGCTTGGGAGAGACCTTTGCAAGCCCCGCCAAAATGAAATACTCGAGAGATGTTGAAAATCAAAGCCGAAGCAGCAGCAATGACGATTCGCGGCGCCTTTACCTACACAGTCGAGATATGCACGTGGCACGTGTGTGCGATGCATGAAAAGAGGCTGTGCTGCGGTAGCTCCGCTACAGGCAATAGCTTCAAGGCGACAGCTTGCGCAGGCCAACGAACTGCGGTAGCTGAAAGCCGAGGCATCCAAAGCTGCCGCTACTTGCCGCTACTTGGCTCACTCCTCTCTCCGCTTCCCTCTAGTTATCTCTACCTGCGTTATCTCGTCAGTCTGAAGATCCGAAATTCCTGTCGAATCACTCGACTCGCTCGATTATTTCTTCCCGATTATTCGATGCGCTCTGAAATAATTCGGAGATACTTTGCCGAGCTTTCACATCAAAGTTTCTCCAGAAGAATTTGGACGGGTCGTCCGGTCGATTCTAAACGACTGCCAGAAATCGATTAGGTTTCGAAAAACTCATTGCCAATTCGCGTGAACCTCGCGAGTGTCCGTCGACTCGTTCCGGAATCGGGAGGATCCGTCCGGCCGCGCCGATTGGCTCAGTTGGTTCGTCGGTTGGGCAGCCGACTGCCTGTTTGTCCGTTGAGCCCGTTAGTTGGGTAGTTGGTTAGCTGGGTGGCTAACTAGTTGGCTGGCCCATTGGCTCTGGCGTCGATTCGTTCGACGAACAAGACCTTGTGGCTCGTTCCTCCGTTCTCCACCATTCTCCTCCGCTCCATTAACTGCCTATTAATCGTTCAGGATTTATTATAATAATTACGAACCGAGCGACACGCACAAGTGCGCCTTGGGAGGCAGGAACGAACGCTGAAAATCACGGCGAAAGCGTCGCGACGCGCGTCGATGAAAAGCGACGGCCTGTAGCAGTGACCGCCCGACGCTGACCCCGGCATACGCAGCATTTTGCTTCCCGATGGGTATCTGGGTCGAGAAATGGCAAACTCGCTAAATATATCCTCGCACTGGCCAGCCGGGCATTTCTTCGTGGCGTCTCGACACGACACGACGCCTTTGCGAGACGCACCATTTTCCTCTCGCCCACTCGTCAATCGACTCCACAATCGACTTGCGAGAGAGACGCCTCGAGAAGTTTGCTCTTGGGGCTGCGATATCTTCCTCTGGGCTGCTCCGCGTCAGCCTGACTCGTGACGTCAGGCGTGAGGAGCCACGAACGAGGATAAAGATCATTGGATAGACTCGAGGAATATCCAGCCAGGGAAACTTGCCAAGGGTAGAGCTGGTAGTGAATAGGAAATTCCGTTTGTGCATCCCAGAACAGTAGACACGTGGTGCCAGGACGATAAAGAGATAGGAATTTTCTGGAAACACGTAACACGTCTATAGACTCTTGCGAGTATTTCGGCTCCGTAAGGGATACGACGAGTGCTTTAGGGAGAAAGCGGATAGCCAAGTTTGCGCGCGTCCCTGCCCACCAAGAAATCAATAGGGTTCCACGTAGACAGGGACGACGTGTTCAGAGAAGCGTGGACGCCGTGAAAGAAAGGGAGTCAGCGGGCGCGTCAGGGCGCGCGTGATCAGTGCCAATGTATAACGCGTGCCGCTTCAGTCCCAAGAGACCACGAGAGATCTCTGAGGTCTCCAAGAGTCTCCGAGTCTCCGAGTCTCCGAGCTCTCGTTCAGGGGGTATCGGGCCCTAAGTAGATTCTACCAATCGGAGATGCGAAATCCTGTCTTCTTCTGGGAGAGAACAAATTCTCGGGAGCAGCGTGCGTGGAGCATTCGTTCTCCTAGTGATTATTGATCTTGCAGTGAAAAGGACCACTGATGGGAGGTTAAACCGTATTTCCATGTAATTGTAGCAGCGAGATAGGAAAGGCGCGTATAGATTGTACGTTGTCATATGATCGCGTAGGACGCGTAGGGCGCGTTTACAAGGCGCGCGAGACGCGTAGGCTGATGCGGAATGGGGTGACGTAGCGCTTGCGTGACGTAACGGAGAAACATGCGTCACCGGTGACGTCAAAGTCGGAAGACGAGACGGGAGGACTTCGACCTGGTTAGCGTTGACGGGAACTTGTTGCTGCACACCAGTTCTCGAGTGGATTAAGAAAGAGCGAGACACGCGACGGCGCTTTGAATCAACACGACTGCCGCAACTGAACTTTCTCGGCTCCCGTCTCGGCGACGTCAGCATCCCGTCGTCGGGACGCCTTCCAACAAAGAAAAGGGAAACCAGAGCCTGTCTGCCGTTAGAACCGCGGAACACGATAGATTTTGCAGATCGCATTCGATCGCTAATCGGCAATTTCTCGTGAACCGTAAAGACGAGATAGCTGGATGAAATGTCAATCTCCATTGCATAATCTTTTTATTAAACATTTCCTCGTTAAGGAGATCGATGCTCCCAAGGGCAGTTATCTCCAAATAAGCCAGATAAGATGCCAAGTGTTATTCGAGTCAGGCACGTTTCTCAACTGTCAGGCCTTATCCTCGATCGGCCGTTGTGACGCTGTTTCGAATTTTACCACGCATCGTGTAGCGCTGACTTGGCATAAAGCGAGCGTGTACGTACGTGAATAAGGCCCGCGAGAGAAATCTGAAAGAAAAACGGCCGGAGCGAAGGTCCTTCCAATAGCTACTGACAAAGGTAGGTTCATGGCGAAGCGTGATTCAGCTTAAGGAAAAGCGCAATTTACTGCGATGTCGAGCAATGGCCGACGGTTGCCTCACTCTGGGCCAGCACGTGAAGCTACGAGGGGCTATACCGTGACGTCAGGCGCCCAAGTCCTCTGATAATATGGACTTTGGGTTCTCGTATGTGTAATGGCAATGTTCTTTGTTGTTGTTGAGCAACTGAAAAGCAGGAACCGATCGAGCAGGAAACAGCTAACAGCTGGTTATCTTTGTTATTCTGCGGATTTCGGTGCAATCGCATTTTCCGTTGTACCGACGGATTAAGATAACTGCTTACCGTCTTTAACGGTGTTGGTAGAAAGTCTACCGACCAGGCGATATTGACTGACCGTTCGAGCTTGACCAAATTACGCGACCTGCTGATCGCAATGTTGCGCACAGCGACATTAATTCGCAGTTCGATGTTTGTGGCTGAAGAAAAGTGAGAAGCGTGTATATTAAAGAGTAAATGAATGTGGCGCGTGTACCCCGGCCTTTTTCCATTATTTCTCGGGGGAGCGTGAAGGCAAAGGGGCGATGAGCGAGAGAGAAAGAAGCAATAGGCTGGCGTGCGTCGCTCTGGACTGGTGGTCGAGCACGCGCTCGCCCGATGCACCGTTACGTCACGTATAATGCGCGTCGCGCCGTTACGTTCGCTGCGAGCGTGAAGCTGTTGCCGCCGCTGTGTCGTATTTGTGGGTTTTGTCGTTGGTTGTGTGCGAGTATGGCGCGCGAGGACGACGAGGGGAAGAAGGAAGCGATGGAGGAACGTTGGAAGGTATAAACATAGCCGAGTATTGCTGAGTCGGTAAGGCAGTTCTCTGGGGGGAGCCGCAACTGGCTGGCCTGTTTGCTGCTCGATGGCGCCTTGATGTGTCGCTTCTATGGTTGCTTCTCTTCAAAGTCTCCGGGGGAACGTGGGGATTGCGGGGAAGGCGACAGCTGGGAAAGACTCGTAGCAGCAGCAGCTCGAGGTTCGAGAATCGCCGAGTAATGGCGCTAGGAGTATCGCTCGAGTCGGTTTGCTTTCCACCTTCGCCGCTACGGTTGGCGCTCCGGCGCTGCCATGAACGACGATGGCAATATGGCTTCCGCCACCGCAAGCAAGTGAGAGTAGTCAAAGTGACATCGAATTATGGTGGAAAAATTAAAGGTTCGCGGTGCGTCGCGCGTGTGATTGTGGCAGCGCGGGTGCGCGCGAGGAGTCCGAGGTACCCTGAAACCTCAAAAAAGAATTTTCAAGCTTCGCAAACGTGCGATTAACGAAAACCGTGAGGGTGCACGCACGGGACAGCTATATATCGCGTAGTAGATTGTGCACACGAAAACACAACCAACCAAGAGCGCTGAGAAACGGCGAGGAACGTCGCGTCTCTGCGAAACTCGTCTCGCTTTTATGTATTTCGTTTTGCTCCATTTTATTTTCTCTATTTTTCTTCCACTATTTCCATTTTACCTTTTCAATTCTTTTGCACACGGAATCCTCGTTCAGGATTTCGGACATTCACACTCCTAGGTGTGTACTGGTGTGTACATTGTGCGGCCGTGCGTGTGTGAATTTGTGCTGCAACGAGACTGAGGCCGCCGTCGAGACGACGACGTCGACGTCGACGTCAACGTCGTCATTCGGTGTCGGCTGATCGGTCGGTATGTCCGTCGGTCGGTCGGTCTAAATATCTCGGTCGGTGCGCGCTTTGCCTCCATCGGTGTGTCGTTTGGCTGGCTGCGTGCGTCCATGCACGCTGGCATTGGACGGTGTGCATAAGTCGCACAGCGTGAGAGAAGCAAGAAAACTAGTGAACGAGTGAGGCGACGTTGCCAGAGTTTTTCCGTCGAAGAGAGGCGCATCGTGTTTCTCTTTCTTCATCTCTTGCTTCGCGCTCGTGCTCTTGCTCTCTCGAGGAAGAGGATTTTCGACCGAATCGAATTCAACTCCGTAACGAGCGGTTGATGCCATGAGACTCGAGGCAACGTGCGACACGTGACACCCCGACAGAACAACGAGCTCGCAAGCGAACGTCATGAAAAAGCCACGGTAAGTCCACATCGGGAAAGTCTCTGATCCACAGTATATCTCTCTTTATTTCGTACTTTTCTCTTTCTTCCATCTATACTTACTCGTTCACCCTGCGTTCTGTCGCAGACTCGTTCCTTCGTACTGCAGAGTACGACGGAGCTCTTTCTTCGTTCTTTGCTGCCAAGATTTTCGAATTTTACATCGAATCAGCCTGGTACTTATCTCTAATGGAATATAAGTTTTTCGCATCCAAGACGTGCTTCCACTGTTTCTCTCCGCTCTGCTTCTCTTTCTCTCATTTCTTTCTGCTTTCTAATTTCTAATACTTCCCTCTCCACTGAAGTCGCACCCTCTCAAGGAGTGTCTGATAGGAAGTAACTCCAGTGGAAAATAATGTGCACCTGCACCAAAGGAACAAGCAATGTGAAAAGTTACACCGAGATCTCGGCTGGATACTTTCCCGTACTCGCCAGAAGCAGTAGGACAGTCGAGCGAATGGACGTCGTCAGTCGACCGCGATGAGTAATTGTCATATTGTAATAGCCATACTGGCGACACTCAACAGGCAGCGCTACTGATGTCATTCCTCAAACGCAATCGACTTGCTTCAGCGAAACGATACTTGGCAGGAAGATGCAATTAGTCGAGGCAGCTCGCAGTTCTTTCTGCATCTTTTGACAGTCAATCGATAGCTGCTTCGCGGTTATTCTCTCGTGAGTCTCTTCTTCATCTTCCTCGGCAGTTCCTCTCTTTGTCGTTTGGCCACATCTCAATTTAAAAAACCTTCTCCTCGAAACTTCAAAGAAACGGAGTAGTCAGCTTGACACAGCACATAAGAGACACGAATGAGGAATCGATACGACAGGTCGCCGCGGCTCACAGGGACCCATGGGTGAGAATGCGAAATCAGAATCTGTTATTATGCGACGTGATAACCTCCATTACGATGATCATTGAATGGCTACCGGGCAGTCCGACACGTGACGTCGATCAAAGACCAGGAGTCGAATGATCGAAAGCAGTAAGCTGTGTGCTGCTGGATTGCGACTCGGGTCAGAAGGTAAAGAAAGGGAAGGAACGGAAGGCACCTCGGTAACTTGGAAAAAAGAAACTGTTGCCGATGTCGTCACGCGTTCTGCGCGCCAGCACTATCCCCCCGCCCCCCCACACGACCTGTAATGCAACGTAACCCGCTTATGTCCTTAAGTTGGGTATAGTAGCTCTGCTTTTATATTGAAATCGTCGAACGGAGTGTAAATATGTATACGTCGCGCTCTCGGACATCTACGAGCACAGGTCGCCCACTGTTATTCCGTTTCTTAGATAAGAAATGATGCTTGAAGTGACGCTGCTTCTGCTTCCCTCTTCGTATACTGTGTTCTTCGTCGCTAATCAAATGTTTCCATGGATAAGAATCAATTTCATACACGTTAGTCTATGCATTTGATTTCTATGGCCGAGCCAACCTCAGGCCGTTTATATCGAATAAGTCCATATATATGTAGCTGGATACGCTTCACTGGGGGAACGAAAGAAGTTTCAGTTAGACTAGTAAAAAATGATTCGCAAGAAAAAAAATAAGTGGCGCGTCGAGCGACGCTTTTTTACGCGTCCCTCCCAGTCGAATGCCCGCGCAAACGAGGGTAGCTATACGTAGGACAACTCTTGTTTGGCTTATACACTTTTTTTTCCCCCGGGGTAGCCGTTCGACCTCCAGACAACGTGGGGTGGGGGGCGCGGCAAGGAATCTGATATACTTGAATCTTTTGACTAAGCGATATAACGGTGGTGATTGGTACGTATGATAGTGATTTTTGAAAATGCAGGATGACAGTAGCGTTACGCTAATTTTCACTTCTTCGTAGCTATAAGCTCCCAGCTAGCTTTATTTTCCTCATTACTATTCGGATTGTTAATACTCGGCGGCACAGAGCTCCGATAGGATCACGATCAGAGATTAAGTACCGACAATGTGAGTCTGTGGACTCGGTGAGTCCATTGGATATTGATTCCGTGCATAATCAGCCCTGGATTATTAAAATTATTGTATTTATCCCGTGAGCGTGTATACGTACGCGTTACAGCCGGGTACTTCATCCCCCTAGAGTCTAATTGCTTCCTACCGTCCTCCATACCGTAGTAGCCGCTCGATATTCCGGTTGTCTCCGGCCTGGCTAAAGCCAAGTACATACTACTGTCCTATTCGCGCCTTTGAAATGCCAACGGGCAACGGAGGCAAAGACTTTCGAAAAAAACTGTTGAAGAAAACGCCAGGGTGACTACCAGCAGGACTTGCGCTCCCAGCCCGTTCTAACTGGCTTAGACGTTAATCGGTCTGGCTGCGGTGTGGCTAGAGGACAGAGTGTGAGCATGCGTGTCTCATTAATAGAGTGTGCCTCCGTGACCGGGTGAGGAGACCGACCACCCTACGTTCCCCACATACGTGGAAGGTTTGCGACCCAGTGCAGTGCTCACGTGCGTCTTCAAAGTAAATAGGACGCGAAAGCTTGCGACCTTTAAACGACGTTTTACTATGTCGAGCGATATGCTTATTCAGGGGACTTTTAACGTACCGTAACCCATTAGGAGATGGCCCCTCAATGTGGTACCGATGTTACGCGACTCGACCCAGACCTCCCACCTGTTTTCTTCTCGACTTCAGCGTTGCGCGTCTTTCGCATCCGCTCGATATAATCGCCAGTCTCGTCTGCTGTCCTTTTCTTCACAAGTTATTCTCCTTGATGGAACCTTACGATTAGTACGCATCGCCGATAGGGACGAAATTCAATTTCGTAGGTTCGAAGGATAAAAAGGCTTTTAAAGGGGCTGCAGGGGGTTAGGGTAGCTCGAAAACTTGGTCACTTCGTTGAATTGGCGTAAACTTTGTCTCCCAGGTAAACAATACGTTAATTGGCTCTCTTGACCCTTATACCTGATCCTTTGCCTAATATCGTTGCTGTTGCTCTAGCGTAGGGCAACAACGGGAGGGTCACAAAGTTCCTGCCCCGCTTGCGCGGGTCGTAATAGAGGGTGGGCACTTGCAGAATTTCAGTATTCTGAACCTTTTCGTTAACGACTTACCAGTTGATTGACCCTATCCCAATGGGACATTCAACGTTGGCGAATGGCCGAATGGGCGAATGAGCGCTTGGGCGTATTGGTAGTGCGTGAATGCTAGCACCGAATTGCTTTTCAATTGTGCATACTACTAATGTATGTATGTATCTACATGTTGTACACTGAGAAGCTTCAGCCTTCGTGTGGCCTCGGGTGACAATGACTCAGCCGTGAGCAGCCGAGGTTCCTGCATGCCAGGTAGAGTCCTTTGGTCCCTATTGACAGTGGGCGGCCTATCGTCGTACAAAGTCTTTTATTGCACGTCTTACGCCGGTCCCGACTTCTTGTTCCCTTTAACGCATTTTTAATGCGCTGCTCCATCCTCCTCTTCACTTTCTTTCTTTAGCCTCGAAGTTTTGGCTATACCAGCAAACAAACCGAATCACCTAACGGTATATCGTATGCGGGATTCCCAGAAATAAATTGCTTCTGCACATGTAACCAGTGTGCAATATTCGCTGCTGAATTGCGTGGAGAACCAGCGAAGAGCAGTAACAGACTATCGGGGAGTCGTGCAAGTGGTCCACGTGTACGTTTTATATTCATCGCGTAAGAAAATCAGTCGATGGGCGAGGGAGCTAGTGGATGATGGGCGAGGGTGGTCGGTGAATAAGGGAGAAATATGTAAATTGGAGAGATCCAGACAGTCTGAGGGGACGAAAGGGCGGAAGTCCGAGGTCCGTCTCGAACAGGAGAGCAACAGTTTGGCTCTTGGGATTCGGTTTAGTCGGCTTTGTTCTCTTCGGTGGATCCCCAAAATCCGCCTCAAGTCCTTTGCCCGTTTACCAGCCAGCTAGTCCTCCTTGCCTCACGCTTCGCAATGTTTTCACCGGTCGCAAAACACCCCGTTAACAACCCCGCAAATACTAAATTCTCAAAAAAGCACAGGTCTGCACGCTCCGGATACACGTGGCCAGGCTGGCGCCCTCTTGGGCCCCTTGAAAATTTGGCTTCCGCCGCTATTGGTTTCCTAGTTAGTTCCAGCGCTCTCTTCGTTCCCTGGTGCCTCCACTGCTTCGCTCCTCGATCCCTTAGTCAGTGACCCCTGATAGTCTCCTGTTATTCTCCCTGCTCCCGTCTCTCGGACGAATCCTGAACTGGCAGCACCCTCTCCTCCTCGCGCTACACTACAGGCCCCTCGTTGTGTCCCAATGTGCTATAGTGTCACTGGCTTAGGAGACCCACTCGTTGCTTTGGCCATTTGACTTCGGGAAGTTCGTTCGTCACTGTTATTTTTTTGTGCCTTCTTCCCTTCGTTTTCTCCGATCGACCATGCTTCTATTGAAAACGTGTTCGATGTATTGTGAAGTTACGCTCGTCTAGAGAATCGTGCGTGATGTCTGATAGAAGCCGAGGAAGAAGAAGAAGGAGAAGAAGAAGAAGTGCTTTCGTGAAAGAGACGCGATTGCAGAGTTACAAGGCTAATTAGTGAGGAATCCCTTTGTCGAAATTTCAATTGGTGAGTTAAACTTGAGTCTAACTTCAACCTTAGACGATATCGACTCTTTTGCCTCGATTTTACATGTCTTGGACACGTACGCTATCCTCGCTCATGAATCCCCATCAGCATGTTTCCCTGTAACGTAGGACATTTTCTTTTTGTATCTTTTTCTTTGGCCTAAGTCTCAATTCGGGATAATCTTGCACAGTTGTCCAATCTCGCGTAACGGCCCACTCTCCTCTTCTTCTACCTGTCACTTTTGGACTCTTCGAATTTCCTCCGACTAACCGGGTAAACATTTTAGGTACATGACGGATCATTGATTGATCATTTTCATTGTCACTTCGCGATCTTTAGCCCATCGGCTGCTGCACCTCCTCGCCATGTGCGAATTGCACTTCCTGCACGGTCGCGTCTCCTGGTCGAGCCTCTGGCAAAGTTTTACGTCGAAAACGGGTTTCAATCGTTTTTATGTATTCGTAAGTACGTAGTATCGCACTACTCTCGCCTGCATAGACTGGCGAGCGTACCAACGTGGGTTCACACACGTATACACGTAGTAGTATGCTCCGCGTAGTAAGGCAGACAAAATCAATATGTTGGATCAAGTACGGGGTTACGAATCTCTTCCGAACTTCGCGTTCTTCTTCCTACAGAATCGTGCCATCCACGATTTTTAAATGGGAATAAGCTAGTCTCCAGGGAATCTGAGTTTCAAAAGAGCCGAGGGATATTTGAGGACGAAGAGAGAGTCTCTTACGGTCGGATTCTTTTTTACTTTAGATTATATCACATTAAATGGATAGGATATGGATTCACGTGCATCCTTTCGCACTGACAGGTGAGAGGGGAGGACGAAGTAGTCGGGAGAGAAAGAGAGAGAGACGACAGTGCTTAGGCGCGTGTCCTCGCCAAGGGTTTTTTTCCGGAGCGATCGATAGTAGTCGAAAGTCTTTTGCCGCATATTGGCACGATTTCCGGTTGTATCTCGAGAACCTTTCCTCTGGCTTGGGGCGAGGCTCATGAGAATTCTGCGAACCAATTCCTCCCGAGTACATGGTCCCGTTGTTCTCCAGTTAAGTCGGCTACTTTCTCGAGTGATAAACACGTTCACGTACAGGTTCGCCCAGGAACGTCGTCGACTATTCCAAAGAGGAATGCTGGTAAATCAATGGGTGTTTCAGTGAATTGACAGGGTTGAAGGAGAAGGAGGGGAGTCTCAGGGATAGAGTGCTTAGAGCCAGTAGATCAGCTAGCAGGACGGATGCCTGAAAGAAGTTGAGCACCGGTAGTACTTTCGTTTGCTCGGTACTCTATCGTAATCCTGGGTACTTTCATGCGGCGCGGCGCCATCGCGCAGTGACATCTAGACCGCGTGGCAGGCACTAGGCTTCTGCTTACTCGGCTGCTTTTCCGCTGCCTTCACCTTCTGCGGCTCCTCCAGCTCTTTCAATCTCTGTGCCAGCTCTTCGGCGATTCTTGAACATGTGCAACTGTAGCCCTGGTAGCCCTGGGTACCCAAGGAGTCCGAGCTCTCTCACGCTAAGCATCGCGTTGGAGCCCGAGTAGCGAACACCTTCCGCGTGCAATTGTGGCTACAGCGTAAACGTTGGCCGCGCGAGATCGCATCCAGTGGCGAGTCTCTTCGTTTTGCTTCTTCTAAGCTTCTTTGTTAATGTACTCGTGTCATCGGTGCTGCTGAAGCTAAACGCCATCTTGGTTAGGTCGGCCTACACGGTAGCTAGTGTTGCGTCTGACAATGTGACGGAGTAAGATGCGAAACCTTTCAACAAACTTGGTTTCCATGGTCACCGTGAAATAATGTACTTGCTAGGAGCGCGTTACGTAGTTGGGAATAACCAAGAGGATGTATCGATAGAGGAGAACTGTGATCAGGCCGAAGGAAATTGGCGCAAGTATAGAAGATAGTTAACCTTATAATCCGAATCCGATTGGTGGTCAAAGTTTATCCTTTTGTTAGGCAGTCTGCGCGGGGGAGGAGGAGGGGGTGTGCGTCGTGCTGCAATGCTGTGGCACGGCAGCTAGTAGGAGGGCTGACTATTGGTGTAGAACTCGGTGGGGACCTGGCGGTTTCCGCGAAAGGCGGCGTGTCGGTCGAGCGCGCGGCCATTTTGATAATCTCCCACTCTAGCGGCGCACGTCGTAGTAGTTCCTACTAGCAGAGTTGGTGGTCGCTGCTGTTGTCGCCGTCGCCGTCGCTGCCGCCGCTATCGCGTTAGTATACCTCCCCCTCTTGCCGCTCGACGCGCTCTCGCCGCTTTTTTCTTTAGTTCGTGCCGCGTGAACCTCGCGATAGCCTTTGCGTTAGATGTGCGGCTGGCCGTGTACGCGGATTTCTACTGTTCGAAAAGCGTGCCTCGCGGCCTCGGTGCGTTTGTGCATCACTGCCTTCGTTATTCCGTCGCAGGATATCTCTTAGTGGAATGTGTGACATGTCGCACGCCTAACGTGTCTCCGATAATCGACTCCTCGGAGCCTAATTACTCGAAAAGTGTGCTTGGCGGTGCCGTAGATCGTGCTGCAGTGCATTTCGTTGTTACGTTACGTTTTTGCGGTGCTGTGTCGTATTGTGTGTATATTGGTGAGGAGCGCGCGTCTGGATTAGCCGCTCACTCGCGCAGTGTTATCAGTGTGACGCGCCGAAATAATGAGAGTGGTGTTGTTGTTTGTGAGGGACGTAAGGCCGCCGCCAAGTCCCGCCGCCGCCGCCGCGTCTTCTACGTCGTGCTACTCGTCCTTGTGGTCGTCGGAATCTTCTTTGTTATTATCCTTATTGAAATCCTCCCTGTTATCTTCGCTGTTGTTGTTATTGTTAATTCGAGCAGTGCCTCTTGGAGGAAGTGTGTCAGTGCCCACGGAATTTTATTTGGATAGTCCACCAAGAACTCGACAATTTTGAACACTTGGTGAGTCTCTATGGATATGCGAATTCTGCGACGAGGCTGAGTATTAAGAATAAGCAATGATTTGTTAGGTGATGTCGCAATATATTTGGGAGCAATCACGGATATGTGCGTCAAGCTCGTTCCTTCTGATTTCATTCGGACAATATTCATCGTGCTCTATGCTTGTATCTATGTGCACGTCGTGTAGACTTTCTGCAAGAATGCAAACGGAGATAATATGAGTCTAAATTGATGGATCAGACTCGAAGCCACAATCGCAAGATACGGTCTTCTGTGTCAATAAGATGTATTTCGGTGTGGTAGCAGGGAAACGGTGTTTCATGGGTTTCAAGAGTCTTCCAAGTCTGGTAGAGAGAGAGGGAAATTTCGCTTATCTATATGACGTTAAACATAGCTCTGAATCGACAACGAAGGTCGGGCGGTGGTGTTTTCCTTGATAATGGCTGGAATCCAGGGCTCGTGTTCTATCGTTTATCTCAATCTGCCCCTGTCTCAACACCAACAGCCTTTCCTCGTCCGTGTCATCTATATCGTTCTCACTGGCTTCTTTTCCTCTTCTCCTTTGCTGGTCGCTCTTGGTGCGCTGCGCCCGGATTGCGTAACTGCCAGTCCGCCGTAGCTGCCACTAGCGGTTCCTACTGCCGATGCTCTGTTGTCACTATCCTCTACACAATAGATTTTCGTTTCAAAAATTTCTATCAACATCTTCGTCTTCCTCCTATTAATAATTTCATACCGAGTCTGTCTATAGACGCTTCGTTCAGCAACTACCCAATCTCTCTCACGCTTTACTTCTCTTTCTCCCTGTTGAGGAAACTTGCTATAATGCGCTGTAAAAAAAAAAGAAATATAAAGAACAACCGGAGAAGTGGAAAGTGACGTAGATTGAGGTAGAATAAAGTAGAAAGAAGACGGGCAGAAGAGTGTGTGCTGCATGCGCGTGAGAGAAATAGACGGGGAAGAGGGAAGGGGGGTTGATGTTTGGCTCGTAGGTGTTCGTAGAATCGGGTCGGGTCCGTATATTTTTAGGAACTTCGGCGATCATTGAGTCGTACCGGAGAATTCGCGTCGCTTCATGGAAATTCATAAAAACGTTGCATTCCTTAAGAATCAACGTTTGTGCGGATTGTGCTGTTGAGTGGAGTGTCTGCAGTTTATTCGATCAATTTCAGCCGATTTTCAAGATGGCGTTACTGAAACTGAAAGCCTATACGTGTTTCTTGTAACAAAAGTAGGAAGTGACCAATGCCGGTCGAGTCTTATCCTCGAGAGTGACGACACCCCTCGTCTCTTCCCCCCTGGTCGAGCCGTCACCTCAGTTCGCCGCTTTGATTGGGCTGTCAATGCGAAGGAGTCTCCCATTGTCTGTCGCTATATGTGCTAGATTAACTGAATATTAGGAATTCGATGTAGTCGAGATGCCATTTGCGAAAGGCTACACGAATCTCTCAGGCTGCTGATCCATCGATCCCCCTGAAGTCTCGAACCTGACTTAGGTATACGTCACGAGGGTCTTGTGACGTAGGCCTGCGTCGACGTGGCGCGGCACCGACCTCCGACCTTGCCGCATCGCGGACTCACACTCACGGCTTCAGGTCGACCCGAAAGCGAATTCGATTCTGAAATTCGAGTCTTCGATCGAGTCTTTGAGTCTTAGTATGTTAACGAGCTGTTCGAACGTTTTAATAAGCAAGCAAGGATCTGGACTGCGACGTATTCCGCGGGGAGAGTCCGAAGGCTACGGCGACGTCGTCACTCGCCTCGACGCCTCGACGCCTCGACGACTCGTTGCCTCTTTTCCCCGTGACCGATCGAACGGTGCCAGTGTGCCAGTGTCAAGGGGACGCAGAGTCAACCCGATCCTTGATCTCTTGAGCTCAGCCGAAAATTATGAGCCGCGACGATCGCAACGGATTATTCGGACCCTTTCATTCTTCTTCTTCTTCTTCCCCGTCGTCACCTCTCGCAGTTCCTTCTTCTCTCCCCCCTTGCTATTCTTGTCTCCCCGTCGTCTCGCAATTTCTTGAGAATTCCTCAGGCGACTCTGGACATTTCTGTTTCTCGCTAAACTGACGTGTCGCGCTCAGTCGAGCCGCCGGAAGTTTCTCGGCTGTCCTCGTCCCACGCGAGAGGCGAGTCATTTTTGGTTACAAGTCCAACTGTTCTGCTCTGGTTGCGGTAGCGTCGTGACGCGGTGCGTCGACATTGCCAGAAAGGAGTGTGAGAACGACGGACGTCGAATCAACGAGAATTCGCAGCCGTGCAATACGCCGCTTAGCCTTCGCGGGCTCAAAATAAACGCGCGGCAGCTTGCTCCTTCTCTCTCTCTCTTTCTCTCTCTCTCTCCCTCTCCCCCCCCTCCGTATCTTTCTGTTGCTCTCACGTTCTCTTGCTCAGACACGCAACAGTCGTCCGCGCTCTCTTTCTCCCACTCTTCCTGACGTGTAGAGATTCCGAGCGAACGAGCGAACGAGCGAACGACCAACCGACTAACTAAACCTCGAGTCAATTCGAGACACGTATGGCACACACTGGCCGAGTGCGCGCGCGCGCGCGCGCGTCAGATACGTAGGAAACACTGTGTGTCGCCGCGACGACGAGAGGCCGATGGGCGCGTCGCACTTTACGACGGCCGTGCTGCTCGGCTGTTGACGAGGACGACGAGAGCGCCGCGGAGCAGCCGCGGAGCACGTTAGCACTTTTGAACTCTATTTTTGGCCAAGCAGCATTAATTCCTCGGCCGCTTTCACTTAACGACCCATCGCGTTATCGCATCGTTACATTTGATCATACTGCGTGTCGACGTATCACTGGGAATCCGATCGGGAGTCGCGCGCGCGCGAGGACGACTCCCGCCGCCGCCGTTGCCGCCTTCGCTCTGATCTTCTCTTTCCCCCTGCCCCGCGACTCGCAGGGTCCCTCCTTGGCTCCCGGCAGCAGCTAGGCCAATTGCTCTCTCGAAATGCCTGTCAATTATTCGCTAATGACAGTACGCTGCGTGCTCGCCTGCATGCGTGGGCACACGTGCGCGCGGGTGCGCGGGTGCGCGTGTGCGCCCCTATATCGTTCACCGAAATAGATACGGACGCTCGAGTGCATGCTCCCGTCCGACGTGCGTGACGTCACACGCGCGAGTCGAACCCTCCGACGCATCGAAGACGCCAAACGAGCGAATAAGAAAAAGATCGAACAGTGTCTCGCGCCACGTGCGCAGGCGCAGTAGTTCCAGATTCCTCACTCCCGCTTTTTAATCCTGATTTCGGAAAAGATTCTCATTACCTCAGTCAACGTGAAAGACTTTTGTAGCCGTTTCCTGAAAACAGCGTGACGCGTCGCGACGCTTTCAGGACCGATCGCATCGGCCAGATATCTACGTTGTGCGCGACGATCCTCCTGCGACCTGCTGCAGCCTCTCGACTCGGCTCCTGATGGGGCGTCGGGGGGTCACTCGAGAAGGAGTTTGACTCAAGGCGCAAATACGAAGTTCCGACGAAGTTATTGGGAATAGCGTCGAGCCAGGAAATTATCGCGTATTTAAAATCAGCCCGAAGTGAGCGAGGTTACGAATCGCAGGTTTCATTCGGAGACATGAATAGCCAGTGACGTCATACTCGTTTCGTCCAATAACGCGAATCCTCATGTAATTTTCCTTTTTCTCTGGTAAGAATGTTGCGTGCGGGTTCTCCTTTATGTCAAGTGTCATTGACCTGTAAGAGAGTGAGAGAGAGAGAGAGAGAGAGAGAGAGAGAGAGAGAGAGAGAAAGATAGCCTTGAAAAGTACATTGCAATGATTTCTGTTTCAGCGTGGACCGGGACCGTCTTCGGGAACGGGAACGACAGATCCGAGCGGCGATGTCGGTCCAGGCGGAGCAAGCGGCTGCTGGAGGAGGTCCTGACAGCCGTCACGGTCACCGTCATCACGGGCATCATCATGGACACCATCATCATTCGAATCCTCTTGCAGCCACCGCTCCGCTCTTCCGTGCTCCCGTGAGGGTGAGTCTCTTAAAACGTTTCCTCATTTGCCCAGGAACTCCCTCCCACTCTCTCAAGTCCTCGGGACGTCGCTCTCGTCCCAGGATTTACTTTATACCTCCGACTCTGATCTCTGCTCCCTCGAGGATTAACTTTCGCAGCAGCTGCTCCTCACCCATCGATCTGTCTACCGGAAGTGTTGCCGCGTTCTCTCTCTCTCTCTCTCTCTCTCTCTCTCTCTCTCTCTCTCTCGACTTCCTGCCATATAAGATTCCGCTTGGTGAATGCGATCCATCCTCTCGTTTTCCTCCTACTCTCTGCTCTTCGCTAACCCCTGCATATTGCAATTTTCTTCCTGGCTCGGATTTGTTCAACAGGTGCCAGACGTCTTTTACACTTTCATAATAAACCTGAATTGCCGAATTTCCGTGAGCAACGGATTCTCTTAAATCGTTGGACGCGTTTCCAAGCGCCCAGCCCCTTACGACGAGACCCGCAGGCGACGTCCCTACGTTACTGGCTCTGGCTTTTCCCTCCTTTCGCCAAATTATACAGGTCGTCCATGGGCGTCCCAACCAAGGCCAGCGGACTTACCACGTGCTCTGCGATCCTTGCGACCTTTCAATCCTCCATTCCTAAGCGTTGCTCCTCCGCGCCCGTGCGAACTTCAGGCTTACTGACTATATATATGTATATATTTTTTTTTCAAAGTGCGTTCGTCGATTTGACGAAACGGTGGGTAAAATGATGTAAGCGATTGCCATGCTCTCTTGCACTGTGCTACGGTACACAATTTCGTGTGTCTCGGGTGGTGGGCTTTCCGAACGCAGAGATCAATCTCACCCACGTGGACCACGGTTGCTTTCTCGTAGGTAACGTTGGCTTCCAAGAAGCTCCCGAGAAGGACGTCTCTCGCCCGTTCCGGGTCCACTACGTCAGTAGCGTCGAGGACTGTGACGTCCCGAGGCTCGGCGGTGGGTGGCGGGGTGG
>NW_014333567.1:448105-449956 GCF_000341935.2 Cephus cinctus
GGGTGGGGGGCTGACTGGCGACTGACAGCGGATGTGGCGACCAGTCACGCTGGACACGCAATTCGAATTCAAATATGTTCTCTTGTCACATGAGCTCAATTAGCCTAATTGATTATCGTGACGCTCCTCGGTCAGCTGTTGTTTTTTTTTTCTCGCAGTTTCGCCATTTCAATTTTTTTTTATCTTCGCGTATCAATCTCCTTATCCGTGGATTCAGAGCTGCAGTAACGGGTATCAGGCAGCTTTTGCATCGGATCGAGACATTGGTGACGTAATTTCAAGTCCAATTAACTCGGGAGTACCTAGAGAGTCGACTGCGGTTCGACTGTGGGTTTCGTTTCGAAGTTGTCAGGTTACCGAAAGTACTCCGCTCGATCGTTCCACGCGCTTCTTCCATACTTTCGCGTCTCCCGAGAAAATCAATGGGCGACATTTCCAATACAGAATAATTCGCATCCGTCGATCTCGTGTTTGTAGGGCACAGCGAGGAACGACCGATATGCTCCGCGATGCAGTAACGGCCTGCGATAAGCTCGGGCTGATCGTAAGCGGGGAAGCGAAGCCCGTGATTTCTAGGTCATAGGTCATATATATATATATATCTGTCTACGCTAAGATTGCGTAACACGTGCCAAGTAGTGTGGCTGTAGGTAATATGGGAGGAGCGACGGGGAAGCGACACGTATACGTGGTTTGAACGTGAAGGAGCAGTGGGGAGGGAGAAGGGAGAAGGGTGGGGGACGTGTGTGTCAGAAAGATAAGAAAAAAATGAGAAACGAGTAAAATTTACATATACGCGTACCAGCGCGAAGTCTACAAGAAGCTGGTAGCGACTCCGATGGCCGCTGGCGATTCCTGCGAATGCGCGAGCTTTCGTGGCGCAGATATTTCCCAAAGTTCCGTTCGACGTCCAATGATCCGCGACGTGAGTACTGGGATTGCGTCACAGCTACGAGCCGTGGCCGCACATTAAATCCCGAGCCGATAGGAAATGGGCCGGGCACGGTTGGCCGTCCTGCGACGCGTCTCGCCTCTGGTGGTTCGATCGAGCGTGCAGGCGCAAGGTCGACGGAAGATTCTACTTTGCTTAGCTTTATTGTTCCGCACTTTGTCCCGCCTCGTGTCTTCCTTCCGCTTCCTTTGGCCGGGCAGCCGGCAGCCGACGTAGAAAGGAGGCGAGGAGCCGTCATCAGGATTACGGAGCAGCGGAAGAGTTTGACCCATTACTGACTCTCTGACCTGGTTTCGCGCTACTGCACGTTGAACCGAGTCTGCTGCGGCCCGACGTCGGACGTCGTGCCGGGGACGCCCATGGCCGACCGGAAACGACGCCATTGGGCACTTCGCCGTTCGCGCGTTATCGGAGTCCCCAGAAACAGGGCAGGTCGCTCGGAAAAGCCGCCTGCACTTTCCTCCAACAAAGGCAGGTACCTTCCTTCGCAAACGTCACTCGGGTCTGTCGCAAACGTAAATAAGCATTTAACCAAATGATCAGGCGGGCTGAGTGCTTTCCTCTCGATTCTTGGGGATGCTCGATCTGGAGGGTTTTCGATTTCGCCTGTTAACTTAACGAGAGCAGAGGAAGCTGCGAAAAGACGCGGTACGGCGGGAAGATTGAGCAACGGGGAGGCCGAGAAGCCCCGGAGCGCCGCCCTACGCCTCCCTACATTATTCAAACTCAGCCCCGGAGAATCTCAGGGTGAATTTTTGAGGGGCCAACGCGAGGTTGCCCGGAGCCAGCGGAGCTTCCTCTGTTTTCACGTGTCCCTTTTCCGTTCCGTGCGTGCCTTGTGCCCCCTAACCCCCCCTGCATCCCTTCGCTCTTAAATCATTTACGCCACCCCCCCCCCC
>NW_014333567.1:450240-454790 GCF_000341935.2 Cephus cinctus
AACTCTCGACTCTTGCCGTTTTCCTGCGCGCCCGTGTCTCTCCTCTTCTTTATAATAATTCTTTCTTCTTGCGTTTCGTCATCGTTACAAAGTACTGCCTACTACAGTCATTGTTGTCTGTATAAAAGTTTGATATCTAAAGCACGGAGGAAGGGCGAATCGAGATTCGAATGTAGGCAGTTCGCGTGACTGGTAGTCGCACGGGGCTCTGCCATTGGTTATCGCTGGGAGGCCCGTGAGCTCGTAACCGATTAACCCTGGTCAGCAACTCTGCTTTTTATCTTGCCTCCGAGCCATTTGACGTCGACGTCATCCCCCTCGTATGGCTGCCACAAGGGTAGCCCTTTTGTACAAGCATGCGGCTCTTGTGTTATTCGAGGGAATTTGGCGCCTGATGCGTGTTTAGGAAACGGATCGACAGAGGGAATGGAGGAACGGAGGAATGGAAGAATGGCTAAATGGGGGAACGGTGGTGGAGCGTCGGCATAAGCATAGCTGGATGGATATCGGATCCATGCGAGTCGAGGGGTAATCGCTTTGCGGGTTTTTACGATATCCCCTCGTGCGCGTCGCTTCTATAGATCCGAGGGAAACAAACTCGCTAAGCGACACGTAGCCATTTTTTCTCTCTTTGTTACTCTCTCTCTCCTTCTCTCTCTCTTTCTCTCTCTCTCCGTGACTACCACCGCACTATGGCCGAAGCTCTCGTAATAAGTCGGTGCTTCGATCCTTCTACCTATATGCTAGGCGGTAGATGCTCTCGTCTCTACCTTCTAACTATACATATATTAAATATATACTTTGTGCACGACTCCGCATAGCCACGTAGTCAGTCCAGTATTTAGCGTAATTCATTAAACTGCTTGACCCCGACGTCCGCGGCTCTGCACTACCATTGCCATAAGCAGCATCAACACTATGACGTTTACACGACGAAACCACAGGATCTGGTAGAGTCCTTAGTCCGCGCTGAATGTGTACACTCTATACGCAATCTGCCAGCCTGCTAGAGTCTATTTGGTACTGTAGGAGTATAGGCTATAGCGCGCAGAAAATTTACAGGATGTACGTACAGTGGAGAGTTTAGTGCGCGGCTTCTCTCTCTCTCTCTCTCTCTCTCTCTCTCTCTCTCTCTCTCTCTCTCTCTCTCGCACACAGAGACTACCTGGCAGTACGTCAGTCGACGTTATGCCGCATAGCATATACAGCCCTACACTTCACAGCATACTACAGCTGCCACACAGATTACACATATAGCGAACCGATGGTACATCGTCGCTGCTCCTGCTTCCCTTTTATTATCTTCGTCTCTCTCGCACTCACGAATGGCGAGCGGGAGGGCAGAATCAATACTGGTATGTGAGAGGGTGGGATAATGCGGTGGCTTGACGAGAGTCGTACGCCCAAGAAGAGAAGCACGAGGACGAAGGTAAGGGCGATTCCGGAGGAGGGAGGGGATTGTGGGTGGAAGAGGTACAAATCGGGAGTGGGGTAGAACAACGAAAAAGGGGGGGGGGGCGGAAAAAGAAACATCGACTGCAAGGAAAGGGGGATGATACAGAGTACAGAGGGCACGCGCCAAAGGCTCTCGGGCCGAACTTAATGACTTCTTACGGAATGTACAAAGGATGAGAGAAGGATACGCAACGTGGGGTAGTGGTAAGCCTGACGATCGCTCCGTTATCCAAGTGGAGTGATGATACCGACGAGCGGCGTTCCTCTGATTCTTTCGCGCGAGCGGCCGTGCGCCCTTCCGACTCCCTGACCCTCTGACCTCCCTACCTCCCGACCTCCTATGATTCAGTGCATCTCGTGGCCATGCGAAACACAAAGACCGATGCGGCTATCGCCTTCGCGCAGACGTCGAGCAGCCTGATTGTCGCCGGAGGCTGGATTCGTTTGACTGTTTTATGTCTTTCGAAGGAGTCGAAATAATCCGAGCGTCGTTACCTCCCTTCCTCTGGCCCCCCGCCGCCCTTCTGCTACAGACGTCTGGCGTCTAGGGGTTAAGCAAGGATACGCAGAGGAGAGTGAGGGATCGGAGAGGAGCTGCTAGAGAGATAGGAGCGAGTGGGGTTGGGCTGCCGGCAGGGGGACGGACCGAGTTCTTTCTCTTCTCTCGGCACTCGGAGTGATTAGTAACCCCCCGACACTTGGAGGTGGCCGACCTCATCCCCTGCTCTCTCTCTCTCTCTCTCTCTCCCTCCCCAGGGTAGGACGCAAGTCGTGGTGTTTCTGGAGGAGCCCCGAGATAGAAGGCGAGATGAAGAAGAGAGCGAGGGATAAAGTGCGGGGCGGGGAGGGGAGGGCCAGGGGAGCGAGTGAACGATGGGGAAAAGAAGGAGCGAAATTGAAAGCAGCTCGACGCCGATCTCTTTTCTCGATCGTCCGTGCAGACGTTCGCAGACGTTCGCAAGCGCTTCTTCTGCTTCTGTATTGACTAGCGTCGGCTTGGGAATGAAAAAGAAGCAAAGTCGCGACGGCGTCGGTTCGCAACCGTGTTTGACCCTTGATGGGGTTTTTCAGTGAAGCAGCCTCTGCCGATTCAGTGGAAGCGGAGATTGCGAGGAGTCGACGCAGAGTCGCGTCGAGTCGAGTTAAAGTGCGGAGCGCGGTGGAGGAGGGGCGAGGCTGAAGTCACGGAGGAAGTCCAGGTCGCTATAAGGCTGGGTGCAGCAGTCACTGAACTCCATGGATTTTCACGTGTACAGCGAGGCCATGCTCGATGGGTACTGCGCGTTCGGCGACGCTGCTTTGGGGGTCGGAGCTGTTGGGGGACTCATTCGCGTTGACAGTCACTCTGCCGTGGCTGCCCCCGCCCTCCCCTTGCCCACTTGGCCAGAGGGGGGGGGGGGCATTCCGCGACGTCTCAGCGTCGCTTCGATCCAACCGACCCGAAACGCTTCTTCGTCTTCGCCGTCGCACCGGCATCGAATTTCGGCCTTTTCCAGAGCTTTGACATCAATGGAACCGACGCCCCCGCGCCGACCCACCAGAATCTTCACTGGCACCTTCGGTCTTCCCTCGGCGCGGAGGAACATCATTCTCTACTTCCGATTCTCCGAGGACGCCGATCAGTCCCCCGATCGATCCAGCAATCGAGACCGATTCCTGCGGTTCCTTCGGCTCCTCTGGCCTCCCCGTAACAGGTGGCACTTGCTTCTGACTCTGCGCTGGGTCAGACCGACGTCTGCCGGTCTCTTTCGTCGCTGGAATCACTTTCCGATTGGGAGGTCGCAGCGTGTCGCGATCGGCCGATCCAGTCCTCCTCGGTCCATCCTCCTCTGTCCCGTGCTCGCTCGTTGCCTCTCGAGAAGGACGGCAGACGTAGTCGCCGGCCCGTCCGCTGCCGGCGCTTAATGCGAATTTCATATGCATGGAGCGACGAAACGTTCCTCCTGGAAAATACGGGAGTACATAGTAAGCGATGCGGTGCACGTACGTTTTAAAATGGAAAGGAGGCGGCACGAAGACGAGACGAAGACGACACCGGCTCCTCTCGACGTCCCGCACCACCTCGGCTTCTGCTTCCCTTCGTTCGCGCAGCACTCTCCTCCCTTCCGCGCTTCTCCTTGCCAGTCTCGCGCCTTTCGTTTCCCGTTTCCTCGGCATTCTCTCATTCGCGCTTATTGCATTTGGATTCGATCGAACGTCCCGTCGGTCCAGAATTCCGTCTTCTCACATTACGTGCGCCCTGAACTCTGATCTTTTCCACTGGCCATAAATGGCATCCTAGTCAAATGTGGTACCTCTCAATTCGTTTGGTTCAGATATACCAGGTGGCCAGTTTGAAAATGACAATAGTCGCACGCGTGCACGCTCACCGGTGGCTCGCGTTATTTCCCGTGGAACTGGAATCTCCGTTGAAGCGGTTGGTCCGGGTCAGCTGAGTCAGAAGCCGCGCTCGAGTGTAGCCATTGAGGGGCAAGGGAGCGGTGGGCAGCGGAGGGCAGCGGAGGGCAGCGGAGGGGACTTGCGAACGTGCCCGAACCCACGCGCGTCCATCGCGCAGTAGACGTAGACGCAGTAGACGGAGCAACCTCATCGAAAACGTCTTTGGCTCTTCCTTGTTCCTCCTCTCCTCGCCTGCTGCTCTCTTTTCCTCGAAGACTGAAGGACGTTTAACTATTTGCATAAGTCGCGTTCATCTTCCGTTGCAGCAGTCCTCCTCATTATCCGTCCCGAGTCGACTTTCTCGTGTCTCCGTTCTACTCAAGGAATTTGGCTTCGTTATCGAGGTAGACACGAAAACCGGAAGCAGCGCGACACCCGAGTTCGCGATCCTTCACGAAATAGCTGTTATTTTCCAGGCTCGTGTCCGAAATACGGAAGAACCGGATGAGCGATGCTAAAGTCGCAGCTTGTTTCGTCTCTCCCCTGTTCCGTTTGCTTCTGTCTCCCTCTTGGCTTCCACTTCCGGGTCCACCTTCCCCGCTTGCCACCTAAAAAACGCATTAGTCCCCCCCCTCCCCGCTTCGAGATGCTTTCGTCTTCACCCTCCACCCTTTCCCGAAACTTCTCCCCTCTCCTCGGGCACCCCCCCCCCCCCC
>NW_014333567.1:454873-459931 GCF_000341935.2 Cephus cinctus
CCCCCCCCCCTCCCGCGTCACACGTACTTCCACCCTTTTCCTTTGCACCGCTCCTCGATTTTTCCACTTTCCATCTTTCTCAAGAAACCTTTCACGTCTTACGTATCCCTCGTTCGGAGATATCGCCGGCAGCTGCACATTTCTATTGGATTTAAAAAATTCCAACAGAGAACGGCAACTTCCACGGGTTAATATTATCTTTCTCGTTTGCCGACTGCCGAACCACGCCCACGCTGCTGCTGCTTCCTTCGTGTCTCTACGCAAACTTCGACTAAGCGTTGCAGGTCGCATCGTTTCGTTTCGACGAATATTGAGGCGTCTCTTCCTCTCTCGGCGATGCTGGACTCCCTTCTTCTCCCTGTCCTCGTTCTCCATCTTCCTTTCCTTTCTCTCGGCTCCCGTTTCCATCGGAACGAAACGACTCTCACTTTCGGCCAGTTTCTCACTGTGGGCCGCTTCGAGACCATCCAGACCATCCAGACCATCCAGACCATCCAGATACGGTAACTCAGCTGCTCGCTGTGCCCTGGACGCAGCTACGGTCTTTGATGCTGCATGCGTCGCCGCGTGCCCCTGTTAACCCTGTTATAACATGGGCAGTCGAGAAGGTGGCAAAAGAAGTCGGCACAGGCGGCATCTTTGACCGGAAGATGATTAGCGCTGGCTGCCGGTCTCCCTTGTTTCTCGGATCTCCGCTGATTCATTCCGCCGGCAGGGTCAGAGCGGCGGAAGGGGACTCCGGGAATAACATGGCGTATTCGCGCTTATTTCTAAGCTTCTGTTCGGTTACTTGCGTCACGCGCGCTTAAAAGCGCTTCGAGGAGGAGGCCAAGAATTTATTGGACTCGGCGCGGAGCCCGAGAGCGACTCGCGATGATTAGGGAAAACGGGCGCCAGGTCGGGAGGAAGATTCGAATTACGTAAGAGCCTGAGGACTTCCTTCAAAATGGCCGCTCTTTCTGATTCCAGGTTAATCCCGACGCCCAGGATCGCGCCACTCAGCAAATACAATCGAAGCTGGGCAACTACTCGCTGGTGAAGCACTTTGTACTCGACGACTCGAAGAGGCTCATCGGCATCGAGGGCGTCCCTGCGAGTCCGGCGCCGGCCTCAGCCTCCGGCCTCAGGACAAGTTCAAGTTCAGGGACGACCTCGAGAAGCTCACCGTCCGCCCAGGAATTCAAGAAACCTGGCGGTCCACGCACCGGCCCCAGCGGCTCCAGCGGCTCCAGCGGCTCCAGCGGGTCGAGTAGTCACGCTTCTCAGCGCGGTGGGTTCGTCAAACCGGCTGACGGGAAACCACCCTACAGTGGCAGGGGCAGCTACTCGGGACAACCCGTTAAACACGGCGGCAGCAGTAACGATCATCGCAGCCATGGGCTTCTTCCCGCCAAGGGTCCTCCTCCTAATTCATCCTCCTCCTCGTCCTCCTCCACCACGTCAAGTATCTCCTCTTCGTCCGGCTCAGCCAATCTCAGTGGAAACGCAAACTTCGACGGCGCCGCTGGAAACGTCAGCGCCGGAAGCACCGGAAGTACCGGAAGCAGGATACACTCGGTGGCTGGTCGACTGCCCAGGCTGCCTCTGGATAACGTAAGTGCCCGTCTTCCTCAATATCTCGAGCCGTTGTTTGTTTCCCCATGTCCATCCCACATGCGTGGGCCAGTCAATGGGAAGAAACTTGTCTCAATTTAAAGAGCAGTGAACTTGAATATTATTTCTTGACCGTGTCTCGCCTTTCTTTTACAGGGAACGAATAGCCGGCACGGAGCTACCGAAAATTCTGCCGACCTTGAAAATATCCTGAAAGTGAGTTCGAGTGTATAAATACAAGCCGTAAAAGCGTGATATCGATCGACGGGGAATATACGATGGTGAACGTGACTCACGAGGAAGCGCCGTCTTCCTAGCTTCCAAAAGAGACCTTCAGTGATTCATCTTTCCGTTTCGCCGGTTGATTAGATTGTTAGCCGATCGGCTGCTTACAGAATTGCCCGATTTCTAACGGTCCGACGTGTCAACGTACCGGAAGCTCCTACGTAATTCGCAACAGGTTTTTCACAGATTTTCTATCGACAGGTCGGCGGTGTCAAACGAACGTAGGTCCTTTGTAAAGAATTTCAATGACCCGAGAGTACTCCGTACCGTACTTTGACAATTTTCCACTGACAGCGCGATTCACGCTCGCGCACTCGCTGTCACTCCGGGCCGTTCGACTCTCTCGACATGCAGCGGTGAGCTGCGAATTACATTCTCACGGCCGTCCGTGGGAAAAGTCAGGTCGCTTCAGTAATTGCTCATTAGAATTTCATGTACTCGACGATCTCCCGAGGATCTCGAAATAGTCCCAGCCTCTGAAGGAGACGCGGCCAAGGCAGAAGGGACAGTGGTTAGAATTGCATTGAGCCGTATGGGCTGACTGGGAACCTTTCGCCGTATCTGTCGATATGTATTCGATGACTAACGAAACGCCGAGGAGAGTCTTGGCCAGGGCGGCTATCCTGGCATTGGCCACCGGGAGGAAAAGGCAGTTGCGATTCACGCGGATGAGTCAGCAGGCTCAAGAAATCTTCGAGGACGCGCTATTGCCTTTCCCGCGGGTTCGAGGGAAGATGGGAGGACGGTGCAAGTACTTTTAATTCTGGCAGCTCCTTCCAGGAGCATTTAACGATGTCCGCGTGAGGTTTCCTGCTCCCATCTTCATTGTCCACATGGTCAGCCAACGAGTCAATCGGTGAATCAATAGCGGGTACTCAAATATATTTGGGCCTGAAGCCCACTTGGCTGCGCATTCGCGTGTCTCGATACAAGTAAATTTACAACCGACAGATATGATAGTAAGGTTGCCCTGTGTGCCCGTTAAACGTATGTATAGCAACATCCTGGACTCTTAAGTTCAAGACTCTTCCTGCTTTATACTGCAGGCATAAGCGCTACTGAGCCTAACCTAATTATTCGTTGTTTGGCTGTTTCAGGAGATGATGATGCCGCCGACTCCGCTGACGGCGATCGCACAGACCCCGAGGAAAGAACTGGAGTCAAAGTTCACTTTCAATCCTGTACTCGCCAAGGTGAGCCATTGCCGAATAAAGCCAACCGGAAGACGCGCACGCGCGTCGATACTTTTTCCTCGTTGCTCATCTTCGCGTTGTCTCGCTGCAAATCCAAGCGTCCTATTACCTATCCTGTCTATAGTAGTCACTTTTTACACAATCACAAGTGTCTCATTTTTGCGCCGGAATATGTGGGAATAACACGCAGTAGCAAGTGCGTAAAAAGTGACTACCATAGAAGAGGGATAGAGAATAATACGCTTGGATTCGCAGTGCTGGCGCCCAAGTCGCGTAAACGGAGCCACTTTTGGTACAGTCGGTTCACGGGTTCACTGTGTTTGAGTTTTTTTACATTTCGCGAACAATGCGATTCTTAACAAATCACACGTGGCTTTCCATAAGATGACGTAAATACATGCCGAAGCAGAAAAATAAAAGATATTTCAATATAAAATCATGCACGTGCATACATTATTAATGAAATTTGTATGCAGCGGTACCACGTGTAACTTGCTAAAGAGCATTGTTTCCGATCTGTCAAAATGACAAATTGAACACGTGGACCGACTATACGCATCTATCGCCGGCCTAGATCTACTTTGTGAAGTATCCTCTCTCGCACCCTTTCTCTTCTACCTCTAGCTCCACGCCCATCTCCATCTTCATCTCCGTCCTCCGCTTTCCCTCTTCCTCCCGATGCCCCCGTCCCGGAAAATCCACCCGACGTCGGAGGTCGGATCTTCGGCGGATTCGAAAAATTGCAAATAAAGAAGAGGCCAGGGTGAATCGCGGCGAAGTCGCAGGTAAATCCGTTAATCACGCGGAGAGAAGTTGAGTCCCGCTTGGCAGAGCCTGCCACCGAGACCCGTGCTACTTGGCCCCGACTCAAGAATCGCCCAGGCGATTGGCTCTCCGCGGAACGTGTCTCGCGACTCCCGCCACTCTCGCGAGAGGCGCCACCGCGGAGCATTCGAAAATCTCCGTCAGATTAGACGGTAAACGTGGGTTAATTCGCTCTTGTTAATCCGACCCAACCGAACCTTCATCCCCCAGGCTCAAGTGCCCGGGGGTGTCTCTTTCCTTACTCTCCTCTTCCCTGGTAGCGATCTTCGATCCTCAGCTTTCATCCCTTCGACGAGTCGTCTACAGTGACCCACGTGAATTTTGATTGGTGTTTCTTTTTTATTTTTCCAGCTGACCGAAGTCCCACCTGGCGAAGCTGCGAAGCCTCGTAAGTACACACACATCCATACCATTGAGTCGACTAGTGCGTTTTCCTTGGATTGCGCTCCGAGCGCGACTCTGGAATCCTCTGGGCTTCGCCCTTAGCCCGATTAACCAAGGAAGAAACCGGCAGCTTCGCTGATCTAGATCTACCTAGCCGGATACCAGCTGGCAAAGGAAGATGCGACCCAGAGATATCGGAACGCGAAAGGACGCTTTCGCCGCGACCCACAGTTCAATAGTGAATTCACCTTCCCTCCTCCTGCCGACGCGTCTCTTGATCTCAGTTTCGAAAAAGGAACGAGCAATTCCAAGAAGCCAGAGCTTGTCAAAGTTTCGTATCGATCCAAAATGCCCAGCGCTTCTGCCTTTCTCTTGCCGCTAAACTCGCGGCCATTGATCAGGTTCCGCGTCTCGGAAACAGAGTGGGCCGAGCACGCGTGTAGCAGCAGTCGGACTTCGCTGTAAACAAGCATCATTCGCTATCGCTGTTACGTAACATTTAGATAAGCCCGAAACTTGGTTTGAAATTGAATACTTGAAAGATATAAAGCCCAACACACATGTCTGCTCCGAGGGCAGTAGCCTCATTGTGCGAGAATACTTTGAGAAAACAGCATCCCTCGCGGCATTTCCTTTTTCCTTTTCTTCTTATTTCACCTCTTTTCCTCATTCTCGAAAAAACTAACCTCGCAGCCCTCGCAGGACGTGCGTCCATGTGCGCGCGCGTGTCTGCTGGAAACTCTTATCTCAATTCCTGACCGACCGCCCCCCCCCCCCC
>NW_014333567.1:460001-462642 GCF_000341935.2 Cephus cinctus
CCCAGTCTTCTCTCTCACTCTCTAGATATTCGTATTGGCCTCCCTCCTTGGCTCCCTCGTGCTTCTCGCCGAGATAGCCCCACGAGAGGAAGTGCTGCGAGTCGAGCTGGTTTCTATGGAAACGATTGAGCCAACCACTCCGGCGCTCCGGCATCCGGATGCCAGGCTGGAGCTCAGTGATGACGACGACAGGCTGGAAGCCGATTGGGAATAAGAGCTCAATAGATTTAATGCCAAATCCAGCAGGAGGGTCGCTCCGCTTGTGCCTTTGAGTTTCTTGGACGATCGACTTGCCGATTACTCGCAGCTGCGCGGGAACGATGCCAGTCGCGCTTCTTCGCTGCGGGAGCTGGACGATGGGAAGATGCTGCGATAAGACGAAATTCCTAATTGAAACGTGGAACTCGATTTTCGATAAACCATACTCTGCGTCCTGCGCATCGTCATATTAGTTTCGGCCACTGTGCCAGCGGCAGGCAGGGGGATTGTGGGGTCCCCGGTCGTTCAGGCCGCGAATCACAGATGGACCAACGATGCCATCGAGTCCAATTAATTATATTTCTTCGTTGAGATCCTTGCGACTTGTAGATTAAATATTTCTCACGCGTCTCGGATATTTCGAATAAAATTCCCCCCTACCCTCTTTTATGTCCGTGCAGTCTGCTCACTTTTCATTTGAATAATTTGAACTTGTCTTAAATTAGTCTCCTTGGCTAAAGAGGTGTACTCGTATTCTGCCAGAGATTCGTTTCCGAGCCGTTGCCAATCCCGAGTGCATTGACAAGGAATCGCGTGCGATTAATTGTTGAAATTCCTGCGAGTCATCGGCGCCCGAGGATAAATCGTTGCGCGATGGGAATTCACTTTTGGAATAGTTTCGTCGACAGTCGCCAGGGCTATTTTCCCAAGAAGCGGTCCGGTAGTTCCCGAGCGGACGAAATACGAGGGATCACGCATTAGGCGGAATTAGACAGGTCGATAAAGATGGCATCCGGCGCTACCGACACGACGAGCTGCTACACCCCTCTGGCTCGGCCTATTCCTCGAAATCCTCTACGATTCTTTTTCTTCCTTCCCTAAGAAGCTCTTTGATGGGTACCGCAGATTCACTTATTACCGAATGCAAAGGAGATACCTGTTGAGTCGTCGGGTCAAGGCCGAAGCTTCTAGAGATCCACTTAAGGTATCGAGGTATTTCCCTCCTGCACGAGGAATACCTGCACGCGGGTCCCAAGTTCTCGAGGTCCCTGAGGCTGCTCAGTTCGGATTTTCATTAGGCGGAGGAACATTCTAGCGCGCACTCGTTGATCCTCGTGATCGGCGAAACTGTAGTCGGCAGGCTGGCTCGCCCGAATATAATGTTGAATATCGATCTTTCGGCGATGGTCGTCGGTGGCATGGAGCGGCCGACCTACTTGACCAACGCGAGTCAGAAGCGGCGCGTCCTTCCGCGATTCGCGATGAGGAAAGTAGGAAGACGCCGGGCGGCGGGGGACTCGCAGATCCCGAGGAAGCAAAGACGCCGCTGGTAGAATCGCGAAACTGCTGGCGTAGTTATTGGCTGCATACGTGATAACGAGCGCATTCGTCTCTGGCCATTCGTGCGCGGTGCTTTCACCCTCGATCACCACGGGGGTCGCTGTCGCGATAAATAACCGCGGAGCACGAGGGAGTCGGAGGGGGAGCTCGGGAAAGGTCGGGAAAGGTCGGTGCTACTCGGCGGAGGTCGGGGGGAGTTGGGAAGGCTGGTTAACGTGGCTTCTCATGGACTCTGGGGGATGGGGAGGCGAAAGGGTGGGTCGATATCAAACTCTCGGTCTTCCTGCTTCCACCGAATAACCTCCCCGGGGGGTGGTGGGGCAAAACACAAGCAGCTCGCAGTTACTTAGCGTGATTAAACCTTCCCCAATACGCTCGCTCGCTATTTCGTTTCTATCTCTCCGTCTATTTACTTCCGCGCGAGAAAGAGGCCCCTTCTTCTCTTGGGCCTCAGTCGGACGACGTCTCACTTTTTGCTACACTCGAAGACTCGAGCGAAGTCATCCTTAATGACTCCCAGACAATTTCTGCCGCCGGCTAAAGGAACCTCGACCTCGCCTAACGTAGAGCGAAGGCAATAATGGCCAGTGTGCAAACCAGTTGCGAATTCCAGCAAATCGACGGGCCATTCCTTTCCTCTTTGTCATTTTCTTGCCGGGCGCTCGGGTTGATCCCACGAAAGCGCAAAAGTACAGAATTGCGAAAGAGAAAGGACGGGAGTCGGCGCGAGCCACTTGGAGGAGGCAATTATAAGAGACCGTTGGACGGGCGTCCAGCGTCGCGGCGCCGTGGCACAAGAAGGAAGTCGACGACCCATCGGATCCTGCTCGCGAGTAACACGATCTCGCTTCGCTTTTAATCTCCGGCTGGACTTTGGCTGCTTACAAAAGAAAAAAGAGAAAACGGGAATAAGACATCGAAAGTTCGTGAAAGATGCGAAGCTGCTCCGGCGACGTCGGCCCGAAACAGGTGCGACGCCGGCTCGGAGCTCGGGCCGTGCCGGCGTGTGCCCAGCGTCACGATCGCCGGACCACCTGGACTCGGTCTCCCTGCTTCGTTTAGGAATCGAGCAGAGCAGCCGTGCGTAAGGTGGCATGGAGGG
>NW_014333567.1:462716-487079 GCF_000341935.2 Cephus cinctus
GGGGGGGGGGGGCGGGGGGCGACGGGGCAAGGATCTAGAGAAAGCGTCGAAACTGGCGGCGGGCGTCTCGTGAAACGGAGGCAATTCCGTCCGCGAGAGGGCGCCTCGCCGAACGGATGGAGGCGCAAACGTGGCAAAACGGTAGAGAGGGATAGAGCGAGGCTGGAATGGGGTGGGCAGCCGGAAAAAGGAGGGAGAGAAGGTAACAAAGCCATCGAGGTGCGCGCAGGTGAAGCCGCCGTCTGCTCGACAGGCTGCCTTTACAACGCAACGAATGGCGCACGCACAACACATACGGGACTATAGGCTGCATACACAACGGCAACGGCAGCGGCAACTGCCGACACTGGCAATGATGGGGTCCGTAGAGCTTGCCGGCCGGTCGGCCAGCCGATCCGCTTGCTTGCCAGCCTGCGAGCCTGGCCTGCCTGCCTCAGTCAACCGAAGCGCGTCTCCGCGAATATACGCCGATAAGCACGCGCGCGCCCTACTACCTACACGTTCGCTTATTGTTTTTATCCGTGCGGCGTCGCGACGCAGTGATACGCTCTGGGATATAGAAATGCATTGCGACGCACGGTAGCAACTAGTGGTAAGAGACGTCAGCAAAGAGTTCAGCTTCTGTCTTGGGTCTTTGGTGGATTGACGTCAGTGGGAGTAACGTGATAGTAAAGGAGCTAAGAGAGAGAGAGAGAGAGAGAGAGAGGGGGTACTCTGACTGTCAGTGAGTGATACGCGTGTACGCATATAACGTTTACACGCATATATATATATATATATATATCCCCGGCATTGTCTTCCTACGGTATTGTCTTCGGAGACGATGTAATTTATTGTAATCGACCGCATCGCGACTCTTGGCCCGTAGTGCGTGGCGCGTGCGTCCTCGCGCCCGAGCCATGTGCTGCTTTCCTTGTTTTTCTCGATGACGCGTGGATCGCGCAACGAGACGCCAAGATGCAAGACGAGCAGGCAGAACTGGCGAAGGTGAAGGGTCGCGATGAAACGTCCAAGAGAGGACGTGGAGTGGAGCAGTGGAGCTCGTAGTGTGCCGGGAGTGAATAAACAGTCGCGATTCCGGAGGCAGAATGTACACAAAGTTCGAGCTGCTTCAGGGCATCGTCAGCTACCTCCTCGTATCAGGTGCAAAAGCTGACTAACCTCGTCCGCCAATGAGCCCCCCGTCACTTTCACTCCTTTTTATGGACGCGCAGTGAGCAGCTAAATTGCGCGAGAAGGCAATAGGTTTGAGACTCGTCGAGCCTACGTGATTCATGCGGTTTGCCCGTCCGAGCTCGAAACTGCAGGGCATCGTCCCTCTTCGTCTTTCAACCCCTGTAATTCCATTCGTTCTCACGCTCCTTCCTCGCCGTCCTGTCGTTCCGCCTCTCCGTTACATGCTTTTCCCCCTCTCCTTCCGCTTGGCCCGTACTCGCTCTGCTTCCACTCTTCGTTTCCGTCTCTCTCTCTCTCTCTCTCTCCCATTTCTATTTCTATGCTGTGCCTACGTGCCTATACCTTCTGGG
This sequence comes from Cephus cinctus, assembly GCF_000341935.2. Taxonomy (NCBI): domain Eukaryota; kingdom Metazoa; phylum Arthropoda; class Insecta; order Hymenoptera; family Cephidae; genus Cephus; species Cephus cinctus. The sequence goes on from NW_014333567.1 coordinate 464,243, forward strand.
TGCGTGCGTGCGTGCGTGCGTGTAGCAGCACATTGCGTACCATTGTTTACTCAATAGCGTTGAGACAGAGTGTACTCGTAGCTCATTGAATTTCTAAAGGAACGTACAGCCGATCTGCGCATGCGCGTCGCCTGCTCGAACGTTGTCGTCGTTTCCTATATCGTCCAATTGACGGGGCCCGATGACGCTCGGGTTCGCGTGTCTCTCTCGTCCTCTTTTTTAATTCCCTAGGGGAAGTTTGCGCGTCCCCCTTGCTCGGCTACTTTCGACTGGATTCGGCGTTCTTCGGGTCAGTACTGTTTGAACGACCGAAATTGCCGGTTGGGTCGCTACGTAATTGCTGCTCGCGACGTAACCTGCTGCCTGCCTCCTTGGCTCGCTTAGACTTACATACATTAGTAGCTTCGTACTTCCTTGCTCGGCTCTGTCCTGAAATCGTCAATTGGACAGGCAAGCCAAATTATTTGTCTCTTGTCTCTCTGCATTGATGTTGGAGTAACGTGTAATCTTATGGAAACCTCCCGTTATCGTACCTTATCATATGTTTCTCTTTGGCCTGTTTCAGAAAGAGAGAGGCACCCGTCCAACAGGCTGTCTGCGTAAGTATATGCACCACGTCTAACATTTTCTATCGGTCCTTCCCTCCCCCCTTCTTATCACTGTTACACCTCGAATCATTATCATTACTTTCACCATTAAGCGTCGATGGAAACTTCTTTTGCACGAAATTTCGGCCAACGACTAATCAACCTGCCGAAGTTAAAATTAATTATACATTCCGACACGAGCCAAAGTTCCCTTGGTAATTTGGCGATTGCTCCCGACCGTGATTAGCTTCGGCTCTCAGCTGGAGCAACAGCCTGATTAACGTTGCTCTATCATCTCGGTCATTTGGATTTGCAAAGACGAGCGGCGGGAACGTTCAGGAAGCTGAATCATTTAATTATCCTTTTATTCTCTCGACTTCTCTTATTCCAACTCTCGTCGCACTTCCGGCTTCGCAATCATAGAGTCCGTTTCTTCGTTTCGTTGGTTTCCCAGCGAACGAGCGTTGCTGCGTTATCGTCTGGTCCTCTTATCTACGAAGTTCTGCGAAAGATCGTTAAAATTTCGTCGCTCGTGATTTTGTGAATTGAGCAAACGAGAGCGGCGTGCCTCGGACGTTGGGCAGGGGAAAAAAGTTAGGAAGCAAAAAGTGGAGCCTGAGCGAGCCGGAAGTCTGAAATTTAGGAAGCCAGAAGGGAGTCCGTGGCTTCGCTGGCTCTTCGAACCCTGGAAATATAAGGAAGACGGAGAAGCGTCGCCGACAGTTCCGGTTCCCAATGTGTTTCGGTAAGTCGGCACGAGACGAGACGTTCCTGGTAATTTGGACCAAGAGACAAATGAACGAGCTCACTAGGCCGCAGGCCTTCTCTCAGGCCTCCTCTTCCGCAGCCCTTCACCAGCCTCTACGTCCTCTCAGCTACCCTTAGTAATCGCGGGCAGTTCCTCTGTCCCTTTTGCCCAACCGGGGAACTAGGCCGCATCGGCGGCGCTTATCGACGCGAGCGACATTGTTCCCTCTTGTCCCCCCCCTCCTCCTCCTCCTTTTCGATTAACGCGCAGGCCACGTTTCCAAGGAAAATACGCAATAGACACGCGACTTTAAACCGAGGCCGGTCCCGTGAGCAGCTGGGGTGCTGGGGTTTCCGGCAGGGAAACCCTTCTTGTGGAATCGCAAGGGCAACTCGGTCAAAGCGGAAGAGGAGTCGCGCAATGGGAGGAGGGAGCACTGGCTACTTCCGAGGGAATAAATAGTCTTTTCGCTGCCCTCAAGCCTAACGATTCCATCGGTCTCCCTGTCACGAGCATGCCCACCCACTCCCACCCACTCCCTGGCTACAGGATCAAACTGTGCATCGATCTTCCGCAATTAATCACCGAATTGCGCTCGTCGATGCCAGAACTCTGCGCGATTAACGATTAACGATTACCGGCTAGCGGCTGGCGGCTACTTGCCACTCGATGCTGGCTGTTGCTCTCTCGTTATCAGTCACTGCCGCAGGGAGGCCTCAGCTGACGTCAAGTGGCCTTGCTCGGTCTGATAACAGTAAGCTTAGCCATTCCGATAACAACTCGCCTGACGTCGATTGGCCTCTCGATGCGACGACACGTCGCTCCGATCCGACCAAGCGTCGTTTCCGGCGCCTCCTGTCGCTCGGCTCTTCGAAGTTTCTACGTTTCGCGGAATTCCGTCTGCGTCGATCTGGGTACGGAATTGACCCGAAGTAGCGTAAACTGGGGATCGGGAGTCAACGAAGAAGCATCACCACCCCCACTGGCAAGCGATTCCAGACCCCCCCGGGTCTTCTGCAACCCTTAGATTTGTAACCACCGAGTCGAGTGCCCTTCTCGCCCTCTACGTTTCCTATTTACTCTCATCCTCTTCACTCTCCCCTTGCTCTCTTCCTCTCTCTTCAGGAGTATCACTTGGCTCCCTGAGGCTTCGCTTCTAATTACAAGACAACCTGGCCCCCCGAGTGCCTTGCCCCGAAGAGTCACGACTCTCGAGGACGCGTTCTGCCGTCTCCCAGCTCAGGCCGACCGACGCCGAGGACGCGGAAGGGAGTCCCGGGGTCTCCCGTCTTCCGTGGCTCTGGCGTCCTGGCTCGTGTCCCGCGCCCTGGACAACATTTCCCCTGGGCGTTGGAATCGGGCAGCCCGGGCTGGGATCGCGAGTCTCGTTACAGCTCAGAGAACACGCCAGGAAATGTTTCCTCGTTCAGTCCGGCAAACAGGTTTCCTCCGCTCTGCGACTAGAATATCGCGGCGGTCTGGATTTTTCTGGGCCGCCCAAGCGCCGTTTCTTCTATGGCCATTTCAATCGACGCGGACGCCCCGACGCCGCTCTTCCTGGTCGCTCGCTAAAGAGTCCCGGATATCCAGGAGTCACGGCTTCCATCCCGAATCCTCCACGAGAGGATTTCCACGTATCGCGGCCCGCAAACCATCTTCAGACCATATCGGCTCTTCTTCCTGGTCCTCCTACCCCGAGCTCTCACGGACATTCTCTGGACTTTCACTTAGCGGCCTATCGATTCACGCGGGCACAGAGCTGGACCGTTAAATTTCGGGAAATCCAGTGACGTGCGCTCCGTTGTCGTGCTTCGTGGGAAGCGGTCAGTCGGTTCGGCACTGTCGGCAACAAGGCAGATCCGGCGATCCAGCGATCCAGCGATCCAGCGATCCAGCAATGCAGAGGGAGGTATAGGGCACGTAGTACCGAGGTCGATGTCCGCTATCCTCTACTCTGCGTTACGTGCAGCGTAGTTCCTCTGCTCTGCTCGGTTCTACTCTCTTTTACTCTCTTCCGCTCTCCTCCATTCTCTTCCATTCTCTTCTGTTCTATTCCGTTCCGCTCCACTCGACTCCACTCGGCTCCACTCGAGTCCTGATACGAGAAGCGGCGTCTCCTTCTCCGCGTTCGCAAGTCGCGGCTCCATCCGAGAGCGCAGTGGCTCCACGGATGCGAATCTGAAATCCTTGCGTGTCCTCCTAATAACCGCGAACCTCTTCAGCTGCCATTTTGTGCGCGACTCCTGCTCAAAGACGCTCCTGGACAGAGAAAAGGAAGAATCATATTGCGCCACGAGGAGTTTCCATGGGAGCGATCTCGACTGCCCCTGCCGCCTGCCCCATCATCCTGATCCATCCGTCTCATTCGCCCGATCCGACACGTGTCTCCTCTCTCGATCGGCTATTTTTTCTCTTACAAACGCATCTATTGTTTCTTTGCCACAGGGACTTGGAGCGCGACCTGAGCCTTTCCGAGGACAGCGAGGATGAGGAGGGAGCCAAGGTACCTTCGGCCTTAGAGAAAAGAGTCCTCGGGACTTGCCGAGTCGTTCGATGTAAACGACGAGGCGATTAGCAGGGCGATTAGAGTCTCGCTAACCGCGAGTGGTCCAGCCCGACCAGTCGGTTGCCCGGCATTACGTAACACGGGTATCTTGCAAACTTAGCAGAGGACTCTCGGATGTCTCCGGAGTCTCGGTCTATGGTGTCCTGCTATCGCATCGATCGCCGCATCTTACGCATTAACTAGATCGATCGTGAATATTATGAAATCGGAAATTTGACAATGACGTCATTGTTCGCAGGTTGCGTCACCGAGAGCCTCGAGGAACGCGAGAAGTCCGGACCTTATGGTCGAGTAAGTATTCGCAGTCTGCCTTCTCTCAATAATTATCCTCCACTGATTGTGCGGGACGATGACCAATGGTCGGTTCCTTCAACTCCGGATAATTTATGTCTAACGGGTAGCTATTTTCAATTCTGATTGAGATTAGCTTCCGGGTAAAGTTATCGGGGGACTTATCCAGGGGCGAAGAAAAACCGGCCATAAGTGATGCTTCCTGATCTCCTGGAGATTCTCCTCTGTTCAGGTGTTGGATGACCGATTTTGGTTTCAACTGTACTTAGTTTGTTTTTCTTCGTTTTTCAGCCTTTCGACGCCGCTGATACCGGCCATGACACCCGCTCCACCACCTCTAGCTCCTATGTCGCCGATGGGAATGTCGCCCGTTGGTCCTCTCTCGTCCCCGAGACCTCTGAGTCCTCCTCGAGTATCCTCCCCGACGAAGGAACCAAGCGCGACGGGCGCACTCTCGCCGTCACCGGTGCCGCCAATGCCACAGAGTCCTCTCGACAAGTCAGAAAAGCTCTCGGAACTTTCACCCTTACCGACGGACCAGAGGCCGCCGAGTCCTCCCGTGGAAGCGATGCACCAGAGTTCAGTTAGCGCAAGTTCCAGCTCCGATTCCGGATCGGACTCTGGCTCGGATAGCAGCGACGACTCTGAGGACGAGGTAGCACAACCTCCGCCTAAGGGACCATCAACGCCGCCTTCGGTGTCTCCGTCGGCACCTGCCGAGGAAGCTCCGCCAGCCGTCGAGGAATCGAAACTCCGCTGGAACCTCAGTTCGTTTTTCACGAAACCTCCGCCGCAGCAAGGCGATCAGAATGCTGAAAATAAATCTTCACAGGTATCTATCGGATTCGGTTACGAAGAGAAGGTTGAGTGGGTAACCAAATTCGGAAATTCTATATATACACTCAACGCCAACGATTATACGGGATGGGCTTTGATGTCAGGATAATTATTAAAGTTCAAGCTGATCCTTAATTGTATAATTTAAATATGTTTTTTCGGTATTTTCAATAGGACGATGTGCGAGGAGACGGATCACCGAGTGCTGTGTCCTCGGAAACGAGATCTCATCATCGGGATGCTGGACACTCTGGACATTCGGGTCACACGGGGCACGATTGGAAACTCGATGAAGCTCTCAAGAGAACGCACAATTCGGCTATGCTGAGTCTCTTGAGTGACAGCGATCATCATTCCGAATCTGATAAGAGGCAGAGCGTCATCGAGGAGGCTCGTCAACAGACGGAGAAGATTAAGCCTCCGGATGCCAAGAAGAGAGGACGACCGCGTAAACCTACCAAGAGTCCAAAAAGCCATCGGAACTTTGACGACGGTGGTGGAAAGAACAAACGAAGCAGCAGGACGCGCATTAATAATAGTCCAAAAAAGAAGCCGATCTCAAAGCCGACGGTTTCTACTAGCGAGGACGCTAGCGATGCTCAATCGCAGGATGCTTCCAGCGATTCCGACAGCGAGCGTCCAAGTCCACTGAGACATTCAACAGCCTCCCCAGTGTCCCGGAGTGTCAGTGACAAGTGTCGGCCACGGCTGAGTGTCTCCTCGAGCGAGGACGAGGGACCTCCGAGCAAGCACAATGTCCCGGAGGATGTTTCTTGGACGAGGTTGTCGATTAAGAGAAATAAGCTCGCTGAACAGTCGGCAAAGAAGGCCGAGAAAAAGAAAGCTTCGACGAAAACAAAATCCAGGAGGTCGAGACCAAGACTTCCTAGTGCACCTGCCGGTCCCTCGGATTCCGACAGCGAGACCGAAGCGGCCCCAATTAATACTCGTATTCAGGTCGCAAGGGTGCCACCCAGGCCAAGACCTCCTCCCAACAGGACCACGTCACCCGACAATTCTGATAGCGACAATAGTCCAGCCCCGAAGCTCCAGGAGGAAGGAGGAAATGTACAGGACAAGAAGAAGAGTGATACGTTGCGTAAACTCTTTTACGTGAACAAGGGCGGAGCAAAGTGTGGAGGGAAGGGTGCAAAAGGTGGTGGCAAAGTCGGCGGGAAATGCGGAATCTACGTGGAGGAATACACATCAGCTTCGATCCTTACGGGCGGCGAGAGTCCGTACAAGAGGCCCTCCTCGCAGATGTCGATTCCGCCGTTAAGATACGTAAATGGTATTCCGAGTATTATGTGCCGACTGGATCTCAGTCGACTCTCCCACGTGCCCCAGCCATCGCGCGGTCAAGAATTGAGGCAACACACTGAGCTGCCGGACACCAGGCCGTCCTCGAGGCAGGCTGCCATTCTGGCCCCGCCACGACCATCAACCCCTGAGGAGGGCGAAATTGTCGACACTCCTCTGCCTTCGAAAATACGGACTCATAGTGAGAATAGTAATGCCCTTGAGGGCGAGATTCCCGTTAAAATTCGGGGCATTAAAGCCGAACCGATCTCGGACACGAAGAACTTGTTAGGTGGAATCGGTGCTCACAGTGGCGGCGGTAGTGGTTTCGTTGGTCCTGTTTCTGGTATAGCTAGTGCTAGTACTCTTAACGGAAATCCCAGTGCCAGTGCCAGTGGTACCAGTGGTGCTAATGGCAGCAGTACTGGTGCTACTGCCAGTAGCAGTACTGTCGGCGGCGGTAACAGTGGAAGTGCGCGCAAACGGAAACGCAATCTGAGTTGTAGTTCTGTGTCTAGCTTGAGTACCGTATGTTCCGTGGACTCGAAGGCGAAACAGGGTTCCTCCGAGCACAAGGAGAAAAAGAAGAGGAAACGGAAGCATGCCGATGCCGAATCCCTCACGCCGAGGCCTTCTTCCAGTCAGGTGAGAAAAAACATTTACAAATAACCTATTTACTCAAAAAAAAAAAAAAAAAAAAAAAAAAAAAAAAAAAAAAAAAAAAAAAAAAAAAAAAAAACAACAGCAAGTCATTTCTACAATTCCATATTCCCACTTCGTAACATAAATTAACGTCACCTCAATTCAACTTCTTAATCGCCGGCAGAGTGACGTTCAGCCTACGAATCACGAGCGGGAAGACAATGCGGACACGAGCCTTCTTCCGCCACCGCCGCCACCTCACCGTATTTATTATTCTTACTTCAACCCGCAGAACGAGATTGTCGAGGACCAGGATAGGTAAGTATCGACGTCAGATAGAATGAAAGGCAGTTTTCGAAATTGATTGGTAATCAAGGAATCGTTGGGATACCAGGGACCAGCATCAGTACCTGACGGAAGCTAAACGACTAAAACATAAGGCCGACGAGGAGTGCGACCTGACGGCCCAAGGAATGCTTTATCTCGAGGCTGTACTCTACTTCCTGTTGACCGGCCACGCGATGGAATCCGATCCGTTGACCGAGCGGGCCTCCTTCACCATGTATAAAGACACTTTAAGTCTTATCAAGTGAGTTCCTCTTAGAATCGTGAAATTATACTCGATAATTTGGTTACTACAAGGTACTAATAGCCTCTCTCCTCGCTTTCAGGTATATCTCCTCCAAGTTCAAAAGTCAACAGAACAATTCCCCCGAGAGCAGTATACACAATAAGTTGGCTATTTTGAGGTAGGTATCAACTTAATCCTGGTGACTTTGGAATCTTTTAACAAGATCGAAGCCAGTGAGTTATGAATTTGAACCCATGTATTTTTTTAGCCTATGGTGCCAGTCCCTCATATACTTGAAGCTCTTCAAGATGCGCAAACATGAAGTCAAAGATTATCAAAAACTCCTAGCTGATTATTATCAAAAGGTAATTCATCCTGCTTTAAGAAAAGTGCAAAAAGGATTGAGCATCACTCTTGTCTTTGACTTACAGCTAACTCAGGCATCTTTCGTCCAGCCCGAAGGACAAGGGACGCCATCGCCTTTGTCCCCGACTCCCTCGCCAGCTGGCTCTGTTGGTTCTGTCGGAAGTCAAAGCTCTGGCTACAGCAGCGGCGAGCTGGCTAATCGAGGTGCAGCTGGACAACCTCAGGGTCCTCCTTGCTTAAACGTACCCCTCAGCGTGCACCACGCAATGCAGAAGCAAAATCATCACTTTGGTCTGTTGATGAATTGCCACGAACTCTGGGACCAAGCTAATGCTCTGGTCACGGATAAGCATAGAGGTAATAAATCTGAAAGCCATCCTAATGAAAGTAGAAAAGGGTATCGATGATTAACGCTGATCTTTTTGCAGATTTCTTTATCGAGCTGGACGAAAGGATAGGTCCGCTCACATTGAAGAGCTCGCTGCGGGATTTAGTTCGCTACGTTCAGGCTGGGATAAAGAAGTTGCGAGCCCTCTGACCTCAGTGGCACAGCCCCCGACCACCCACGCCCAATTACATCACATCTCTCCCTCACAACATGGCCACGTATCCGACCATGTTCACGTAGCTACGAGTTAACGGCGTAATGCCGCGAAGAACAGGGTGAAACGAACGGGGGAAAAGGAGGAAAGAGCAGAAAGAATAGCAGGATCAGAGAGAAGGAAAGTGAAATTGCTTTGGAACGAATGATGCGGAAAGTGACGAGGAAGAGTGAAACCGATGAAAAAGTAACGAAGTTCTTAAAGAGACTTCAGGCAGGCACAATTAGGATCAAGGTTTTTTCGCCAAGCGAAACGTACAAGGTGTGGCGCTAATACAATATGGACTGGTTACCGACAACGTTGAAACAGGTCTGCATTTAGAATTATGATTAGAGCGCGTGCATCGGTATGGAATCGCGAGGATTGTATAAATTCAATTGTCTGCTCTGGGATTACTTATAATTAATAACATTATTATATACAGGGAGTTCCGAAACTACCTGACCCGGTGGGTATGGCGGTGTTCGGGAGGCTTCACTGATCACGAAAATGACCTTCCTCTTGTCCGGAAGCTCTTAGTTTTTAAATGGGAGCAGGTCCAAGTTGACCAATCAGAACAAGGCGTCAAGAGAAACGTAGGCACCTACGAACTCTGAGTTTTCTTCCCTCGCTTTTGTTTCTCGGTGGCTTGTTTCTTGTTTCCAATAGACATGTCTTCGGCTGACCCCATCCTGCCCGAAGCCACCGAGAAACAAAAGCGAGGGAAGAAAACTCAGAGTTCGCAGGTGCCTACGTTTCTCTTGACGCCTTGTTCTGATTGGTCAACTTGGACCTGCTCCCATTTAAAAACTAAGAGCTTCCGGACAAGAGGAAGGTCATTTTCGTGATCAGTGAAGCCTCCCGAACACCGCCATACCCACCGGGTCAGGTAGTTTCGGAACTCCCTGTATATAATAATGTTATTAATTATAAGTAATCCCAGAGCAGACAATTGAATTTATACAATCCTCGCGATTCCATACCGATGCACGCGCTCTAATATCGACGCATGCCGATTCCCGGTGTAGTGTGCTGTTCATCATTGTCGATGGCGATCCGGGTGATTTTTCATTTTTTCTCATCGGTTATTGGTATGTTACAAGAATCCATTGCAATTCGTTTTACTCTACCATCAGTTAACTAACTAACGTGCACAACATAGGTTGACGACCCACCCAGTACAAAATTGTAGTAAATTCTCGTATCCACCGAACGGTGGAAGTTCGTCATCCTTGTTGAAGATTTTTCGAGTCATTATGTATGTACTGTCTTCTTGTGCAAGTAACTAACTGAAGAGCAACAGGAACGTAGATCAATGACCTTTTTCGAATTGCCTGCCTGATAGAGGAATGACGGTCTTCTATCGTACTCGTAACGCGGTATCTTTTGGCTGAGCAGAAAACACACTTGACACACACTTGCAATACATTTTTCGCATCTGCCTGCCCACAATCTTCCATTTAATTCCGCGATTATCAAGATTAATGCAATAATGACTGACACGCAGAGACACCCGTAGGCGGGCCGACACACAAATCACGCAGACGGATACGCGTGTTTCTGTTAAGGATCTTAGAAATCGACTAGACAAGGTATAAAGGAGTAATTTTTCTCTATTTTCTGAGGTGTCCGCTTTTATAAAATGTGCGTAGATACAATAAAGAAGTTAAGAAATAGAAAAGGGCGAAAAGTAAGAGTCAAGTGCCACGGGAGTGCCCGTGCGCTTTCGCATCACGCCGCTGGGCGCATGAAGGTTACCTGTCATATATTTCATGAAATAATTGAAATGCAAGGATACACAACATAATTTAAAGAAAGAATTATATATACATATATATATATATATAGGTATATATATAATTAGGTATACGTATGTATATACATATGTATGTTTTATATATATTGTAAATATGAATAAGGGACGGAGGACTGTACGTAAGCGCTAGGCGAAAGAATCACAGAGCGAGAGAGAGAGAGAGAGAGAGAGAGAGAGAGAGAAATGGTGGTGGGAAGTAAATGAAGAAGGATAAAGCCTCAGTAGAGAAATACGAGCCGTGTAGAGACGCCTGTGTATGCTAAAAGCGATAATAGCAAGTGAATGAGTAGTCGTGATAGTGATGAAGGAAGAATTAAGGAATTTTGTACATGAACGACGAGCTGTGCTCTAGTGTTAATACGAGACAACGCCATTTTGACGGTATCAACTAGACACCAGTAGCATCGACACGACACAAGAACGACAACAACAAAAATACATATTATTTACATTACCTAGAATTTACGGGAAAGTAGTGGTTCTAGAGATGAAAACTATACATAAACAAAAATGCATTAATATGTAAGGCAAAAGTGGGAAGCTACATAATACAGAAGTATATATACACATATATTTATATACATATATGCATACATTAATATGTTCGTATACGTATATATATGTATATATATATACATATATAAAAATATATGAAATAAGTAAAAAGTAAGTTGCTCATGTGTATATTTTTGTAAATAGGTATTGTGAGTGCCGCCGCCTTGTTGAGGGTTGCCTGTCCTCGCGTATGACGGCAGGCTCCGCCCGACCCATTTTTGCTACCACATCTTTACCGAGATACATTTCATTTGTTTTTCTTCTGCTTTCTTTCTTCTCTCTTTCGTTGGTCAGTTGAACTAATTGAAATTGTCGAACAATCGATCGATTTCTCTTTCATTTACTTATTCCTCTATCACACGTCACGCGACTAGTCTTTGCCTTTTGGTTTGTTCGGTCTTCGCATTATTCATTCGTTTGATTTCAGTTTTTTTTTTTTTTTTTTTTTTTTTTTTTTTTTTTTTGGTGTTTTCGTTTCTCTAATGTTTCCTAAAGACACGAACATCCTTTGCTTCTCTTTTGGAAAATCAGACACCGAACGGCAGCGATAGGGATGCGTGACACTCGATGGGGCTTTCAGGAAACCGGAAATTAACTGAAGTTGGCTAGCAAGTAAAAGAAAAAAAAAGAGTAAAATGAATGAACGGGCGCAATGAATAGACAAAGAGTGGCGAAGAGAGAATGGAGCTAATGACAGAAAAACAATTGCGAATCCGATATCGGATAGAGAGTTGGTGGGCGAGGTGACCCTAAAGTAACTAGTGCGGTCCAATGGTTCATGGGATACAATTTTATATCGATGAAAATGGTAAGGGGTAAATTTGTGAAACATTTAAAGAGGGGGATAAGGAGAGAGAGAGAGAGAAAGAGAAACGAGGTTAAGATGAAAGAAGTTTAAAGTGTAAAAATATAGCGGAAAAAAAAAAGATGAAAAGTTATTACAAAAAATTCCGATATTTTCAAGATACATATTTATAAGCTATACGTATATCAGGTCCTTATCCCACCAGCTCGAAATATTCCTGGCAGCGCATTGGGATTTAGTGACGCGGATGTGTTGCTCCTAAGTGACTGATACGCATTCTCAGTTTTCTCATCGACATCCTTTGGCTAATCGTAGAAAAGGGTAGCTCTACCCGAGGCCCCGTCCTTCTCTGCGAGTGCCATCTAGTGAAACTCCGAATGAGCCAACGGAAGGAACGGCAAGACGATAGTATTTTAATGTTTACGAGGGAGAAAGAATGTTTAATGGGACTGGTTACTTGAAACAAGTGAAGAGAGAGAGAGAGAGAGAGAGAGAGAGAGAGAGAGAGAGAGTGAGTAAACAAGAGTGATGATCCCGACCATTTTGCATGGCATTTTTTAATCGGCAGCACTTCATAACTCTTAGTGTATCCCACGGGCCTGATTCGATCCTCGGATCTTCCAGATCCAGAATAAAATTCTTAAAATTTTGCACTCAATTTCTGCCCCTTTCATCAACTATATTCTTCTTGGTCTGTTCTATCGTAACCGTACTATGCTATTCATACTCGGAATTGTAGTCACGAAGGGGGGAAGGAGGGAGGAGGGATAGACACGGACACAAATGAAAATGATATCCTATATTATATTATATTCTATGATTATATATATATATATATATATATATATATTAATGTGTATTATTTTTATTATTATTTTGATCATCATTATGACTATTATTATTAATATTATTATTGCTGCTATTATTATTATTTGTATTATTATTATTATCGGTATAGATAAAATATTACATCATTTGTCCCTGAAGAGTGTTCACCGAAGCTAAAATCGCTCGCGACTGTGCCAATCGGTTGGGCAAAATACTCCTGCGAAACTTTTATTCCCGCGCGCCGCTCTTCTACTCGTTTTCTGCCGAGCATCTTCGTATCGTTCGCATCTTCATTCTTATCAGGATTACCTCACTTTTCTTTTTCTCCTACCGTCTGGACCTCTCATCCTTCGATACTCGGAGATCTGTTTCCTGTTAGTCCGTTGGCATCCTGATTTCCCGAGGGAAGGTGGTGAGTCGGTTTGGCGGAATTTTTGGGAAACCAAGCAAAAGCACGTCGCGCTTCTTCTTCAGCTTCGAGATCACGAGAGGGGGGAGGATCAGAGGGACGACCGGGCGGGGAAAAAGGCGAGAGTACTGAATACAGAATTGAAGAGAATGATTAACGTGAGAAGGGAGCGCGAGTGAAGTGTCAAGCGGGAGATTGGCCTGCGAGTCGACTGCTGCACGAGTAAGTGCCACGTGCACGGGGCTTCTAGAAGGTTCCCGAAGGGTCGAAGCTTCTCGATTGGTATTATAATTTGCGGCGTAAGACGTACATACCTCAGCGTGAGGAATCGGACAGGATCCACGTTTTACTCGCGAGACACGAAACGCACATTCGAGGGATGGACAAAGGGAGCGAAAGATTAAGGGAGAAGGTGAAGGCTGGAACTGTTGGCCTCGTGCTAATAAAGCCCAAGGGAAAGTAGAGGGTTGCACGGCTCGAAGGTCGAAACTCTAATGATGGCAGAGAAAGAGAAAGATTTGAAATTGTAGGCTAGAGTCGGCCGAATGGGGAGGATCGAGGAAAATGAAATATGAAGGAAAAAAGAAAAAGAGAAAGTCAATTGCAAAGGAACACATGAAAGAGCAACCGCACCAAGGAGAGACCAAACTCGCTTAACGAAAAACATTATCTACTCGCTTTTTATTTATTTAATTATTATTCTATTGATAAGATTATTGTATTGATTATTATTATTATTATTATTATTATTATTATTATTATTATTATTATTATTATTATTATTATTATTATTATTATTATTATTATTATTATTATTATTATTATTATTATTATTATTATTATTATTATTATTATTATTATTATTATTATTATTATTATTATTATTATTATTATTATTATTATTATTATCGTCATGATCATTATATTATTATTATTAATTATATTAATTATTATATTTATTGGTGTGGAGGCTGAGACACGGCCGAGCCACCGCTCTGATAAATTAAATTGTTGAAACTAATCCATTGTTACTTAACTAATATTGTTCCAGTTGAAAAACGAATAAATCATTGAATAAACGAAAGAACGAGTCAAGGATTTCCCTTTTGCTTCTGAACGTGCAATTTAACTCGAAATTAATTGATCGAGATTTATTACTGCGTATGATACGCGGAGAAGATGCTTTCGGCCAATTGATTTTCTTGCACTCGGTTTATCCTCGTGTTGAGTTTTCGATGAGAAATTAATATTATTGTCAGTGCTCGTGCTTGTCAATTATTTCCTTTGGGATCGTTAAAATCTGCAACCCCCGGGTCCTTTCGACATGGCAAACTTGACTCGTTCAGTCAGTCGATTCTCCCTTTAGCGCACAAATCGAAAATATGTATTTCGACACAAGAAATTGCGTCGACTTGATTATGACTAACTGATTGGTCGCTAGTGAAATTGCTGCTCTCGAAATCCGTTTCACCACTTACTTGAAGAATGAGATTCAGTAGCGCTGTTTTCCTGCGGATCCGGAGAATGCGATAGACAAGCCCCGTTACTTTCGCAATGCCAATTTAATGACTTCAGGCGTAGCGCGATGCTCTGTCGTTGAAGCGTTCTGTTGTTGTTTCTCGCTCGAAATTCCGAACTCGATTCAAAATTAGAAAAGGATATTTTTAATGAAAGAGGATTTCTGAGGGAGAAAAGACCACAGTCCTCTTTAGTGGGGAGAACATGCAACTTCGATTGAACACATGGTGACAATATATAATATATTTGCAAGATATTTTGTTAAAAGAGGCATTTTTTTAACTTACTCTATAGTAATCCCAGCTTGAACTGATCGGGAGCCTTTACTACCAGTAAAGACGTAGAATCTGTAAATGCGTGGCTGAAGATAACGATTGGCTGCTATAATGGTTTCACGACGATTCGCAAATGTATACTCTACTTTTTCTTTATACTTTTACGCCGTTAGACATGCATTGCCGATCTTATTATTACATTATTGTGTACATTATATACATTGTAAAAAGAAAACTATTCACTATAATTATATTCATTTTTGAGCAGTCGATGTTCTCCGAATGAGCACACTGTTTAGAGTGCATTGAATGAATAAATAAAATAAAAAGTGAAAGAATCTTCGTCTTAATTTTCTTAAAAACATATTTCCACAGGCCCGCGATAAACAAACTTTCGCGCGGTTTAATCAAGGGAGAAAATAATTTTCGACATTGGCGCTAAGTTCTTATTTCTTCTGCGCTGTACTCCATCTGGCAGCGTTCCAAATGGAGCATCTATTTCTCGCTGACGTACATGAGAACCACTGGATTTGCAAGAAACTATTGCATCAGGGCTTCCCACTTGGCCTAATGGTAACTTCGGTGGGTGAGCTTATTGGCGGTGAAAGACTAAAAGCTCTACGGCAACGCACACACGCTGATATTTTACCAACCGAAGGTTATCTAAAGAAAGAAATGTTTATCGACGTCAGTGAAGTCATTGCTGCTATAGCTCAGAGGTGGCAGCAGTCTCGACGTTGCGTCAGTACGTCAGATTCGCTTGGCACGAATCATACCGGGAATGGCTAGTTTATTTACCTTCCGTCAACACCTACTGTGAATTTATGGCTGAGCGACCGATGTTGATTCTGTGGGTATTGTCGGATCTCATCTTACCGAGAATAAATTGTCGAAACGATTCGGCCTTTTCCGCTAGTACAACTCACGGTGGTTGGCGCTGCGACAAAAAGCAAGCGGAAAGCGTATCTCTCATTCGCTCGCTAACGGTCGAGCGTACGTCGCGTTTTTCCTACATCGCCGGTGCAGCGGCAGCGACGTGGTGCATTTGTTTTTGTTTTCGCTAACAAGGAGCAGGGTGTTTGGTGTAACAGTGCAGTTTCATTCAGTTTGATTCGTGGTGCCGTGATTTGTGTGTATCATCAAGTGAATTTAGTGTTAGTGACGTCGATTCTCTCCTATTCCAAGCTCTATTCGCTCTTCGTGTATTCTCAGCGATTTTTGAGAATCTTTGTTCCTTCTGGCTGCTTGTGCGTTCGCCTAAGCGTCCTGGAATTAACGGAACTAACAAAGCTGCCCCGCGGCCCAAGAGAAGTTTCAAGGTGAGTTCGGAGCAGACTTGTCCGCGCGTGTATATTCTCTCCCGTGCGTATTCGCGCCTTCCTTGGGAGCGACCGGGCCACCTGTTGGCTCAGAAGAAGTGCATTTCAGCGAGAGATGCTGCTTTCCCGCGAAGTTACGTTCAGAGGTATTCGGCAATCGGAATTCTCTTTAATCAGCCAAGAATCAGCTGAGCTGCCTGACTTACTATTACGCGGCCACAAGAGAATTTTCATAACATAAAATCGGATCATAAAGTGGAAAGACTAGTGCTCGCTCGGTGAATCGGTTTGCCCTCGATCCTACTGCTTGCGTTCGCATCTGGAGCGGATCTCGATCGAATCTCTCTGCGTAAGGTAGTTTTGAGTTTCGCGTGGCACGCTCTTGTGCTCCTGACTGATCTTCCTCTCTTTATCTTTCTCTTTATTCCATTTCGTCCTTTTGCGTCCTCTTTCTCCCTACAGGACACAGGGTTCCGTTCGATCGGTTGCGTAATGTCAACATTCGCTCGGCTTATGAAAGGAAAAAAAATGACGTATTTGTTGTCCCGTGAAGAATATTTCCACATGTATCGCAAGAACGTTGTGTCTTGCGTGTCTCTCGGATTGCTAATATTCAACAAGCGAACGAGCAAATCGATGACGTCGATTACTGGCATTCAGGCTGCCGGTAAATTCGGTTTATTCGCCCATTTTCTTTGTTCTCGAGCCCAAAGCCCTGCGCACTATTATTTCAAGTAACGGGACTTGGAAAATCCTCGGAAACTTTTCCACCGTTCCAAGTACACCACGATGGGAAAGATTAAAACTATCTGAATGTCTGGTAAAAGTTGTCTGATCGTAAAGAAGATTCGAAACGCTTTGCGTTGGAAAAAAAACTCGAGTGCCAAGAGAACACTGAATTCTCCTTCGAGTAGAAGAAAAAAGTGAAAAACAAGAGAGATCATTCGGCTAAAGATTCACATTGATACGTGGTAGATTCTCGCGACATCCCGGATGCTGCTACGAATAATACGGTTTGTGTAAAGAAGCGGAGAAGTTTGACGTAACATTTTGATCGGCGACAAGCCCAGTTCTCTTTCTAGCCTGACGTCAGCCAGGAAACAACGAGAGTCCGGACCGCTAGTATTGCTGCTGTTGCTGGTATTGCTAGTATATTGTTAGTATATTGCTAGGTATCGTGTGACCCGGTTTGGGTGCGCCCAGACGCCGGTGTGGCTTGTTATTGTATCCTACACGTACATAAAAATGTAAACGTGATTGTAGATGGCTCTGAGTAAATGTCAGGGGCTGCCCGGTAGTCGGAGAGTGGTGGTGCCTTAGCTTTGGAAATGACGAGCATGCTCAGCAGCCCTATCCCTGCTCTCGATAGGCTCCAATGGAATTCGCCCTGACAAGGTGAAACGGAGGCAGGAGGCAGGGGAAGAGACAGCCTCGGGAAATGGAAGTGAACCGATCAAGGGCTCCAAGACCCCTGCTGGAGGTTATCCAGGTTGGGAATAAAAAATGGACATTGACACACCGACCGCGATCGCCCGGCCAATTAGTTTCAGTTCTAGTCCATAGAGTTTTCCACGTTCCGAAATTTCGAATTTCCGGTATCTTTGTGATTAAGGTCGAAGGGACCTGAGACAGGCCCACTGGTAGGACGCACGGGCGTGCGTGTCTCGTTCCCTCGAGGGGAATCCAAGGGTAGAAGTAATCGGAGACGAGGCCGTTGCGACATCGGTTTTCGCACAGACGCGCTTCGACTGGTTTCAGGTTTTGCGAACACAAATCTACATGGACAACCCTCCACCCTCGGGCTCCCTAATGCTATTAGATTCACTCGGAAGCCATTGGCGTACTCATCAAGAATCCCGACTGTCCGTCTCCCTGTCTTGCCTATCTTCCTGTCTTTTTCTTCTCACGAAGGTTACGAAGCGCCTCCGGCGGAGCAGGCACCTACGACAGAGAGAGAGAGAGAACGAGAAAGGGAGAGAGGCGAGTGCCTCGGAGATAGGAGAAAGTTTGAGTAGGATGAGCGGGGGGGCCTCCGAAGCAGAAGTCGAGTCGAGTCAAGAAGGCAAGTCTTTCTACCGTCTGTTTTCCCTGTCGGAAGTGACTCGATCCTGAAACATGTTCCGAGAGCCCCAGTGAAATCATATATGAGATTACGACACTCATCCTGGAGCCGGGAACTCGGTGAGGCGGGCAGGTAGGAGGGAGGCGAGGAACTAGCCGTTCCAGTGTTTATTCCGCGGGGGAGGCGGCGGAGGTGGTGGACTCGACGTAGACAACTCTCGTTGGCTCGATGCGCCTCTGGCTACTTTCTAATTTTCATAATATTCAATGGTTTTCGTGGCAAGTCTATGGCAGCGCATTAACGCAGCCCCGCATCGCGTGAAGATTCGTTTTAGAGCGCAGGTGGCAGAAAGGCAGCATGGCGTCTACTTTATTAGTCCGCCCAATTAGGATACCTAGTTGTGGCGACAAGCGAGTTCGCACCTTTGGCCCGACGGGCAATTACTCCACGGAGCGCGCGTTACTCGTCGGAAAATTCGTATTTTGTTCCAGGGCGCAGCCAATCCCTGTGGTCGCCCGGGGATGGACTCTGGATTACCTGAAATAATTGGAAACTGGGAGACTGGCCTTCCGGTTGGGTGCGACTCATCCGAGTGCACTTCCGCGCTCTCGTAACTACGTGCTTCTCCTCGGTGAGCACGGCCTCGAGAATCACCGATCGGCAATCAGCAATCGAAAGGAGCCGCATAAATTAGATTACGGAATGACCAGAGACCATTAATCGGTTACGAGGTCACATCTAGAGCAAATCGATATATACGTATATCTTAGGGATTCGTGCGAGTTCCGTCCTGTCGGGCGAACAATGGATGCCGGCGAACGAGTAAAGGTGAATCGGAAGAAGCACTTCGATCCTTCGATCTCTTGATGCACGAATTGCTGGAGCGTCGCTGGCTTCTCTGTTGCTGCTGGTCGCCACGTGGAAAAGATACGTCGCGCTGCGCCGTCACGGAAAACAGGCAGTTTCACGTATTCGAGCCGTCGCTACGCAGGCTGGACAGCTGCGCACGCAACCTAACCTAACCTAACCTAACCTAACCTAACCTAACCTAACCTAACCTAACCTAAATCTCCGTTCGGTTTCACCGACTTGTGCCACTTGCTTGCGTAGGTTTTCATCCAATTAGGAAATTCAGAGCCTGGAGAAGCGTTTCCTAAGCACTTGATCTTTGAGGGTTAAACGAAACGTGAGAAAAGGAGAGAAAGAGAGGGAATGGCGAGTATCCCGTCGCTGCGTCCCTCTCGACTAATCTTTCGAGATCATTACGGCACACTCCGACCTCCTTTCCTCTTAGCTTACCTACGATCCATAATGATTCCCTCCCTTCCCGTCCCGGGAAGGAGGGACACGGGGAAGGAAGAGGCGACGAGCTGCGTCACGGTTCGCATCTCCTTCCTCCTGCCCTTCGCCTCTTCCTCCCATCGTCCACCCGCCTCTCGAGTTACCAGGGACTGTAAGCTACTTCACTTTCACGCTTCTGTGTTTCGATCGGTTCGGCGAAGGAGGATCGATCTCTCGACCCTCGTCGACAGTCCAAGTAATCCAACCGACTGGCGACCCACGTGACGCGTCTTGTCGCAAGAGGAACCTCGTTGGTCTCTTTGGGTCCTCGTTGACCAATGGCTATGGCTAATGGCTATTGTAGTTTCGACGGAAGATCCTCAGACAAACGCAGTGCGCGCATTGCATTGCACTGGCCGCACGGCCGCACTGGCCGCACTGGCCGCACTGGCCCGCGCAAACGCGCTCCGCTTGCCGCCGACACGCGGCTCGTCGCCATTCTTCGTTATTCCCCCTTATCCTCCCACCTGCCTCCGCGCACCCCTCCTATCGAAACCTTTGCTCCCCGCAGGGCTGCCATCTCGCTCGACCTCCCGACCGACAAGTGCCCCTTCGGTCACGCGATGTCCTTCCTTCATCCCGGATTCCATCTACGATGATCGAGGAGGCTGGGAGAAGAGTGGGAGGGGCACATCACGTGGACCTGGCGTTCGAGATGGAATTTCGGTGTCTGGAAAATAACATAACCGAAATCGACACCAGCCGCAGCCTGCGATTCTTCCTTTCTGGCTTCTTCAACATCTCAGTCTGCGATTGGACTTTCCCAGGACTCCTCGCTGACGAACCACTGAGCGGCTTCTCCTTTCTCTGGGATCTCTCAGCCTGTTTGCTCGTCACAGAAAATTCTCGCTGTGCAATTCGAGACGCCTGGAGACGCAGGACTTGGCGAGCAGCCGTTCTGACGTAGCGGGGTGCGGGGGGGGGGGGGGGCAGCCAGCGGTCGACGGCCGAACACATGGAGATGCCCGAGATCCTGGTTTGGATCGACATCGAGATCGAGCACGTTTCGCTGGATTCGCGGTTTCGTGGATCACCGCGAATTCGATCCGCGGATCAGTTTTCATGTGTATCGGACGCCGACGGTTCGCGCGCTCGCGCCTCTTTGCGCAATCAAAACAAACTTTCGTAAGTCTCGGCGCTGACGTAATCATTCCGCGTCGCTTCTCCTCGCACGGCAAAGCCCTGAAACAAGGTGGATTTCGCAGTTTACGTTTTCCGGAGGAGAATTCAGTGTCGATCGCCAGATTTCGAAATGGGCTTCGTAGTAACGCGGAATTTCACGGTTGGCGTCCCTGCCGACGTGGCGAAACGGCCTCCTCGAGAGTCTGGGAAGCCTTGAGAGTCTCGAGGACCTTGAGACTCTCGAGGAGTCCGCGAAGACGTCGAAACGAAAGGGAAATTTATCTGATGTCGATGGCTGCGATGTTAGGCCAAGCCGGAAATAGCAGGACGAAATTTTCGCTCCAATTAGAGGCCGCGCAGCTCCGGGCGAAGTGGCTGTCGAGAGCGTAATAACAGTAAGGCGACCTAACGATCCAACTTGAGCGGCAAATTGAAGATAACCAAGGCGGAGTTGGTCCTGTCGAAGAGTGGAAGACCCGTCCTTTTCCTTCCTTTTCCTTCATTTTCCTTCCTTCTCCTACCTTCTCCCATCCTTGGCCCGCGAATGGGCAGCCAAACCCTCCGTTCGTCGCTAAAGAGGAAGAAGCCACGTGGCGTCTTACGAGCTGCCTGGTTCTTGTAAGACTGCAGGCTCAGGGCTGCGTTGCGCAACCAGCGAAGTAGCGGAAAACAGGAGAACAATGGCGCCGAAATGCTCGACTAGTTTATTTCAGCCGATAATGGGTAAACACAGGGTCACGCTGCTGGCCCCATCGATCTTCGCTCCCGTGACCTGCCACAGGAAAGCCACGCAACAAGGGATTTAGGAACGCAGGCTGCTCTCTTCAACCTTGACCTCTGCACCGCTCGAGCAACTTTCTAAAAATGCGTTTAGTAAATCTCCCTCGCGAGGAGAGACTCGGGGGGGGGGGAGGTCTCGGCTGCTCGTGTCCAGGCGACACTCGGAAACCTTGTGTCGTCGGTTTTGAAGACGAACGAAGGAAGCAGAGGTGTCGAGGAAAAAACAAGAGATAAAGGGAAGCGTGTCACTTAATCTCACAGGGAGAGAGAGAGAGAGAGAGAGACGCACGATGCGAGGAGGAGCACGCGGCACTATCGACTGACTGGGTCGCTTCCCGGACGTTGCAGTTCGTTTCCCTCGCACTAGGACTCACACTCACATTCCATCCTGTCTGCGAATCTTCTGGGCCTTTCGCCACCCTAAACACACTCTGGCGCTGCTCGATTTATCGAAAGGCCGTCGGTGCATCCAGCCGGCGTCGCTCGATGATTCGAGAAGCGAGCGCTTCCAGCTAACTATTAGGTAGTTTAACGTGGCTATTAGACCAAGGCGAGGGAGGTCGTCGTCGTCGCGACGACCAAGCGGACGTCGACCCCAAAACTCGGGGCTCCCCAGTCCAGCAGTTCAGAATCGATCGATAGCCGAGTACGGCTGTAACACCTGTCCGCATATATATATATATATATCGTAGCTGCTTTCCAGTGCCGATCGTCCGCGATGGCTGCACGTTGACGAAAGCCGCATTATTCAATTGCGCGGGGCGTCTTTATCCCGGCGTTTAGCGACGCGCCTCGACGCCGCTCGTGACCACGTCTGGTGGGAATCCGCCCTGAGAGCGACTCTCATACGCCTCGCAAAGCAGTTTCCATGCCGAACTCTGCTCTCTCTCTCTCTCTCTGCAGCCTAACAGTCTCAGCAAGAGAGAGGCGCCTCACCGCTCCGCTCCTCTCTTAATGGCAATCCTAGTCAATCCTATCCGGCCGATCGAGCGAGTCACCGAGCAATTCATTCGAGCGAGCGGTCTTCGTGCCCAGTTTCCATGGCCTCCTCTTCCATGGAACTCTGATTAGACCAGGCATTTCGAAAGGCTCGTAGCGTGCACACTCGACTAGACGGATTTAAAGGCACAGCTCGCGGCTCCATTCAGGCAGACGAACAGTCCGAGAATAGCGCACAGCCGCGTCCGCGTTGCTCCTTAGCCAGTGGATGCGCCGCTGCGAGAGACAAAGGCGTCTCCGGAATCCCTAGAATGTCCACGATCAAACCTGCCGGAGCCGCCCGTCTCGTTGTTTCCCTGAGGTAGGAAAGAATAATGGCGCCGATAAGGCTAACGGGAATCGCAATCGGAATACGGGCCGTCCGCTCGAAGTGACTGGGAACTGGGTTGTCTCCGATCGAGAAGCCTCTGGGCATTGCGCCTATTTCCGTTAGTCGCTGGCTTCATCCACCCAGGATAAAATTAGCCACCCTTCGAGGTTATTCGAGTGCAACCGTAGTTCGACCGAATCTACGTTGTTC
>NW_014333567.1:487238-527426 GCF_000341935.2 Cephus cinctus
GGGGGGGGGGGGGGGGGGGGCGAAGAGGCGGGAACGTCAAGTAGCGAGAACAAAGAGAAGAGAAAGATCTTCCTGCAGTGGCTGCCACGTGCACGTGGCTCTCGTATCCGGGAATGTGTTTAATCCAGTTGAATAATAGAGAAGCCAGAAAATAGAAGGAAGAGGAGTATCTGCTATCTCGCGTTTCTCCGAATCGCTGGGGAAGATCGATGATCCGAGCGATGCTGCTTCGCACGTTCCTCTTCAGCCTCGAGAATCGTCAATTCCTCTGAAGACGTTTTTCCCAGCTCGTCAGGACTCGTGTATTCTGGTAGTTCAGCAGCGGCATCTTCGTGGCACGCGCTGCCCTTCTCGCGTGCATCTTTATAAATAGAAGCTCAAGGCGCTTAGGACTCGGGCGTGGCACTGACTGAAACGTCACGAGGACTGGACGGCATCCTCTTGCGAGCTTCCGCTTCGTTACTCATATCTCTTCTCTTTTTTGTCTTTCAGATTTTCGGGGCACGGGCACGAGAGCCACAGCTGATATGTCGCTCCGTCACCAAGGTAAGGAAGGCTTCGTCGGGCGTCTCTCGGAACTCTTCAGGGAACTCCCGGTGAGCCGAGAATGGAAATAGAGATAAGGGATGTGGGAATTTCAAGGAAGCTGAGCCTTCGTACGTGTCTCTTGGCTGATATGCAGTCGCGTAGGTCGCGGCTTTGATAAAACCGAGTGCATTAATTCGGAGGGTCATCGTGAGTCGGCCGCCTCGGCCGCTCCGGCAGAGCCAGCTGTGCCAAGGTCAAGGTTCGATGGAGATGGGGGAACAATCGATTTCGGGCATATCTCTTCCTAGCGCCGGTCCAGCGTCCAACAGCTTCCACGCTGCCATGGAAACCGCCCTCTCGTTCGTCGAGATCATTATCTCTTATCGTTGGACTATGGGGGCGACAGTAGAGTCAGGACAAGAAGGCCTTCGGGCTCTGCTAATCGCTTTTATATTTTGTTTCAGGCAAGTAGAATGTCTGGTGCCGGCGGCGGGAGCAGCGGGGGCGGCGGAGGCGTCGGGGGAGCCCTCAGCCTAATGGGTTGCGTCAGAGAAGCTTCTCCGCCGCCCCAAGTTTCACCCCATCTCGGAGACGCACCCTCGCAGTCCAATATGGAAATGCCCAAAGGTCAGTGATTTAGCGGGAATTTTAATACCGACGTGGTGTATTGAGGTAGGACTTGAGAATCCAGGAAGCGGCAAAGGAGATAAGGGAGAGAACTAAAGCGTACTTCCGGTTTAGGCTTTGCGAACCAGGGCTGGAAATTCGTGTCTTAGTTTGATGCCCTTTCTATGTTTTTTTGAGAAGAACTTCCCGATGGCGAATTTTACATTAATTTAAAAAAATAATTTTTTGTTTTTATATACTGTTTTTTTTTTTTTTAATGTAAAAATGTATAATAAAATTGTACAAAATTTTATGGAAACTTTATGGGCTGTATAAAACGCAAAACGTATCCGTTTCCTCTTATTACGTTTCGTTAAATGATCGTCATTGCTCGGCAAGCAACTCCTCTGCCTAGAGAATGAATGAAGTGACTCGAGTGGAACAGCCTGGTTCACGCTTGATCATTCCTTACAGTGAGTCGTCGTAGCGTCTTAGCGTCCTAGCGCCGTCGTAGCCTCTCGACGTGCTCTTGAACGCTCGACCCATCGAAACGCAACGTTCGATCGGCTCCTTACTGATTTCCAGACGTGGACGCAGACGACATCTCGGTTCCCTAAGAGACGCTTCGGGTCACGTGAACAACCTGGTTTTCTCTTCCTTTGTGTTCCCCGCCTTCGTCGCCCCGTCTCTGACCCAGCGAATCTTATGAAAACGTTTAATTAACAGACCAAGTTGCTCGGCTGGTACGCGATTCGACTGTGCTATTCGACGTCCTAGAAATATCGGATACCCGGTAGCCAACGAACGTCAAGGCATGTTGCGAATACCAAATACAGAATGGCTGCCGGCCATTCGCGTTCTCCGAGAAGTGGAACTGGGTCACGGCCAGCGTGCGACAGGACAATGGATATCCGAGTCCATCATGCTGTTCGGGCTGCCAAATGAACTAGAAGAAAACATATGTGTAGTTGGCATACATAGCCAGCGATATCAGAAGAAATTCCAATCTACGCTCTTATCGCTGACTGATTTTTCAAATTTGTTTTTATCGTCTTATCTATTGCCTTCTCGTTCCCATATTTCTCGTGCAGTTTGTACCTTGAGTAGAATTATCGTAATAGGTACCGAGGCGCCCGGTTCTACCTGTGCATCCGACCTTATAAGGCACAAGATGATGTTCGGCGAATCCCAACGTAATCCGGTCTATCGGTAGGCGGACGTGCCGATAAAGATATCGGCATTACAAAGCTTTAATCTTATCGAGCTGCTGTCTCACGCTATTCGCCTTCGAGTACTCGCCAGAGAATAGTCAGTCGGTCGATCAGTCAGCAGGTGGAGGTTCGACGTTTGAAAATCCCGAAGGACGGAGCACGTGTCCATTGTCAGCATGTTCCAGGGATTAGAGGAAATTTTAGGTGAAGGCGGTTTAGTGGCTCGACGGGTGAGCGTCGCGACGCGCAGGGACCGGAAGTTGCCTGCTGGCCGTGGATGCCTTTTCTTGCGACCGGAGCAAAGTCAGTTCCTTTCGATCGAGTCACTCGGTTTCCCCTTAGTGTCGCTCTTCGCTATTTAATTATCGCGAATCGAATGTCTATCGTGTCTCGTGGGAGCGTCGGAGCCAGGTTACAGGCACGACGCATTTACTCATCCAAGAGTCGCCCCAACGAGCACCGGAGCGACAATCGGGAGTGATAGCGAGCGCGATATCTATACTCGACACCTACACGGCTTTGCGTCCGATACACGCGATTCTGTCCTTCTGCCACGGAGATAACGTGCCCCGGTGGGACTGCGGAAGAGCTTTGACCGGTGACTCTCTTCGTCTTTCCCTCACGTAATTTCTTCCTTTCAGAGCCAAAGAGGAGGCGGTTTCATCCTCTTCGAGGATTGCGCAAGATCTTCAGACGGAAGAGCAGAGGCGCCGCGGACGCGGGACACGGCTCGGGAAGCAGGGAGACCTGCGAGGTCCTGTCGCCCTGCGACCGGGAGGAAGTCACCGTGAGGCATCCAGCAGGAGGACCCGAGGATGTTCGCAGCAGAAGCGCCAGCGAATTGCTCAGGGATTCCTGCGACAGAGAGAGGTGCGTTTCCGTTGTGGCATATTTCTCCTTCGCTTCCACCTTTCGGTTCCCGTCTTCCCCTCTTCTTTTCTTCTTCCTCACTCACGACTGTTCTTCTTCCAGTAGGCAACCGATCGGCTGGCCGAGAAAATACAAAGTAGCGACGTCGCTGAACACCCATAAGTCGTTCAAACAGTAAATATTAACGATTTCTTTACGCAGCTCACCCGTGCTCGTCCATCTTCTTCGTTCCATCTAATCATCGCCCGTCCATCAGCTCGCTTGAAAAGCCGCCTTGACTCTTACCTGCAATATCTGGTCACTCGTGACGAGACATGAGCTTGCATTTTTTGTTGCGTCCCTCAATGGTTTAATCTCCCTCGCAGCATCCGCTTACGTATCTTTTCCTCTTTGCAGCGTCTTCATACGAAGAAGCGGAGTCGAGGAATCGTTCGCGAAGCTTCGCGGGGGCGCTGGACAGCTCTCGGTTTCTCATGACAGCGTCTTTCCTGGAGAAGTCCCGCACACGCGGCCACTGTCGTCCCTGGATCCTCTGGTCACGCTGGAGGTGGGCCATCGGGAACCGTTTTACCTTTAAATAATTCATAAGGTCCCGTTCTAAGAGCAAATCCACCAACGTCCTACGGCTGACGATCGAACGACTAACGCGCGGGTTACCGAAGAAGGTGACCTCCTGTGACTTCGACTGATGTAACGAGAAGCTTCGCGAGTCATTCGGGACACGTGCGAGGCGTCTTCTACGTAGATACACATGTCGTGCGTCAGCTCGTGACTCGACTACCAAATGCTTTGAGCAATTGCCCTGCCAGTCTGTGAGATTAGCGTTAACTCATGCGGATATTGACAGGCAGCACATTATAGGACAACTGTACTTCGATAAGGACTGGCTTCAAATTGAAGTAAATAACGAGAGCGAGAATAGGGATGGCAGGAATGATTTTCCATTGCGATCTTACGACTCGGCACTTGTCGAACACGAGAGGCGAATCGTCTCGCGACTGTTCGTGACTCCTCGTGAACTCTTGACATGTCAGCTCTAACCAAACGATCGACTTACTTTGCTATTTTTGTTTCAGCGGAGGCAAGGAAAGACCACGGAGGCAGAAAGGAAGGAATTGAGTTCACAGGTCGCCCAAAGGCATCGGATATCCCTTCGGGTACGTCAGGTTTGAGACGAAGGTCCAAACCTTCATGATTTCAAGTGAAATTATTCTCTCTTCGTAGGTACTCGAGCAGATAAAGACTGTCATAGAGAATCGAAACCAGGTGACTTCTACTGCAACGGAGAATCATATTTCGCACGTGAGTGTACATTAATTGCCGTTACGAGAACAAAATATTTCTTGGTACTAATTCCTTTCGATCGCACGTTAATGATCTGCTTCTGACATCACTATTACTTTTGCTTCACAGAATAAAGAGGAGAGCTATCAGCAGGAAGCCACAGAGGTAAGATAGCGCAGAGCTTTATTCCCTGTTTCTAGTTTGATACGAACTTTGAAACAGCGCGGCTGTGCTTTTGTCTTACTACGCGCCTCTCTTCATTTATATCTTTACTCTCGTTTTCTCGATCCTTTTGAATTTCAAAGTGCCGCGAGTGACATTGATTATCGGATAAATGGGGGTACGTCAGTCACCTCCCAGAACTTCCACAAGACAGTCCCGTGACGTTCCGCGGCTTTGCGGATCCTTTGATCACCTTATCCTCGTCTCAACTAACCTTATCGAATTAATTTTTCATAATATCGATAGACCTCATAATTCGCCAGCGACATTGAATTGTCCTTGTGTTGCTTTCAGAATATTCTTCATAGACTGGGGAAGAACGAAAGGAGCTTCAAGGAAAGTCAAATCAAGGTGAGTGCACTTTTCTTCCTAATTTCGATGCATCCAGCCCATCTTACGTAATTCATTTATCGTTCACCGAGGAATCCTCCTGCCATTCTTTTCCTCTTATCCGTAAAACAAAGTGAGGCGTCTCGACTCCACCGCCCGCTAAGGGTCAGCAGTATCGAAGAAGGAGCGTTCCGAGAACGGACCGCGTGAGAGATGCAGCCGTGAAATGGAACTACCGTTACTTGGCCCCCGCAATGTCTCGAAACGTCAAATACCAACAGTGAGCCTACCTGTTTACCTGCCTATATAGTTGGATGCCCTACTACCTCTGTCCATTCTCATCTCTCTTCCCACCCCCCTCTCCCCCTCCCCCCCACGCTTTCCACCATCCTCATAATGGCGACGTCAGCTAAATCCTCTTAGCAGCGACACAGGCGCTTCAACTTGAATAGCGGTTAGCGCGAGAAACACGTGTCTACCGATTCTCGACGACGTCGGTAAGGAAGATCGGCCGTAGCGGAGAATTTGCTTTGCAGACGAGACACGCGCGCGACAGAGGGTAACTGTGCTGCAGAGCTCATACGAACATGCCGATAACTGCGTTACACTTTTTCGGAAATTAACAAAAGGAGAGAGTGACGTCAAAAGGCAGAGCGGAAGAAGGAAAAAGCATAGGGACAAAAGATGGGTGAGACGAGGGCAAGATGAAGGAATCGAATTGAGGAAACACGTGGCTGGAGTAAGAGCCAAAAAAAGGACAGGAATGGAAAGGGAAAAGGGAAAGAGACACGTAGAGTTTATGCATCGACACAGAGACAAAAGTTATGGAGGAAAGAAGCGGCTGTAACAATTTCCATAGGGCTCCTTCGTGCTTGCGATTTTAATGTCCACATAAAAATAGGAGCGATTCGCGGTTTTGGGTCAATCTTTACGACACTTACTGTTCGCGGCGGTTGCAATGACTTTCGTTGTTCGTGTTACGTAAAGCATTATCAAGTCGGGCAAAACTCCTGGGTTCCTCGACTCCGTTAAACTGTGGAAACGTCTTGTGTAAGAACTAGAAAACGGTCGGATCAGCCGTTTTTCGTAGTCTCGACTCTGAGCAGCCCAAAAGCCTCCAGACTCGTTATCTCCTGTTCAAGGCGCGAGGCACCCGTGACTCCTCCGCTCCTCGCTATTCTCCGATTTATTGCTCTGACGCTTTTTCGAGTTCCCAAGGGTAAAGGGAGTACAAGGGGGCAAGGAGGGGGGGGGGGGGGCGACGGAGACAGAGAGATCGAGTCTCCAGCATCGACTCAGCTGGCAGGTTAACCGGCACCGTTCGCTCTTTCGCTCTTTCTCGCGTTCGCATTATATCGGTCAAAGATCGGGTCATTGACTGCGTCGGCCGTGTTTTCTAGGATCCTCCGGGGCGATATTCAAAGCTGTGTGTAATAAACGCTCGAATCGACGGACAGAAACTCTCGCGTTTCTTTTGCCTGAACGACCGGTGGTTGCTTGCGCAACGCGCCTGCCGCCCCTCCCTCCCTGTTAAATTAACTTCCGAAACTT
Source organism: Cephus cinctus (assembly GCF_000341935.2). Lineage (NCBI taxonomy): Eukaryota > Metazoa > Arthropoda > Insecta > Hymenoptera > Cephidae > Cephus > Cephus cinctus. Next base: position 493,841 of record NW_014333567.1, read on the forward strand.
CCCCCCTCGTTACGAGCGGGACAATTTCTCTGGCATAAATTGCCAAGGCTTTCAAATTTACATCGGATTCTTCGCGCGATTTAGCGTGACTTTCGATTTGCACTTTCCTTTTGACAGGGCGAGTTGTCGTCCATTCCAAAAATTCAACGGCCTCCGTCTACGACTCGAGCCATCCAGCTGAAATTTCCGTCCAATCCTTCGAGACTGGGTCGGCAAGCCAGTAGGTCGCTTTGCTGACATTTGACTGACATTTATTGAGCTCGACACTGATCCCCGTAACTCTGACTGCCAGTCAGAGCCCTTTGATCAATTAATTTCCACCGACTCCAACTCATGTTCTGTCTCTGGAATATCCTTCCGAGACTTGAGGATTTGCAGGCTGCGGTCTGTGGCCGAACGAGTGACTCGCAATCAGTCGATTCTCGCTCGTACGTAACGCGCCCGCTCGCCGGAGCAGGGTCTCGATAGTGCACCGCTTCGGGCGACTCTCCGGGCCAACGGCGCCGGAGCCCACGTTTCGCTATTGTCAGTGACATAATCAGTGTCACTTACGTAATCAGGGAACGAGCGGCAGCCACGAGCCAATCGGATCTTACAGTCTTCCATAGTCCAATTTAACATCGGAACCTTATAAAAGTCTACGAGGCAGCCGAGCAATGAGCTGTGCGACTCTCGTAAAAGTCAGCGGCTCCTCTACAGCAGATCCGCGGGGTCCGGGCAGTGAGTCAAGGTGGGTGCAGCAACATTGGAGAAAATACATGAACAGCTGGCAAGCAGCGGAATCCTGGGACGCCGTTATTCAAAATATTACGCCACGCTAGGATTCCTTCCTGCGCAAACTCGCAATTCCGCAAATCCATAAATCGCGGCTCCGAGCCTCTTCTTGCCAATCGCCTTCTCCGACGTTTACTGGCTCCTCTGGCTCAACTGACTTCACTGGGTTCCCCGGGAGCGAACCGGCCATCCTTTCCTCCAGCAGCCAGCATCGCGGCGATCCGTGCGAGCGTGCACACCTCACGATTGGCCGCAGTTGCCGACAGTTGCCGACACAGTTGGCCAAGACACAGTCGCCGGCCCAACTGCAGAGTCAGTCTGCGCCTCGCGGTCCGCGCTTCAGCATCGGCCTGTCGAGTCACGACGCGATTTGCCTGGCCACGAATATTCCTGCGAGTGGGACTTGTTGTCGTTCGATGTGCACGTAAAGGAAGCTCGGATGGAAATTGGGCCACGCGCAGGACGCTACGCGAGGCTGGATATATTTACGTGGGACCCAATCGGATCCGATCGATCGATCGAAAGACTCGCGCTACTTTTTCTCTTGTCTCGGGAGTGAACAAAAGTTGAGAAACTTGGAAGAACTCGAAACACAGTGACATGGAGTAACGCGAGGACGGGATAGACTGATAGAAGAAGGAATTGTCACACGAAGGACTATCGGGCGGGGGAGGCAGGAGGAACCGGAAGTAGAGCTCACTTCCATCTCGAATGACTCCTTCCTCGTGTCTCGCGTCTCATCTCTCCTCTTACCTTCTACCTCCTGGCTCCTGTTCCAGCCCCCGACTGTCTAACAATTCCGCGGAAACGCGTGGCCAGCCCGCCGTGCCAGGTCCCGTAGACCCTCGGGCGGCCAGATTCCTTCCTTCTCCCTTAATAATCGTTAATGATCGCCCCGGGATTTCGACGGGCGCCAGCGAGCCGATTACGGGGACAGCAGAGGCGTCGAAAAATGGCCTTTGAATCGAGGGAGACCTAAATCGCCCAAAACGCCCGGCAAAGTAATAGCCAATAATGCAATCCAGCATCTGTTATGGTCAGCCCGTTACGTTAGCGCTTCCACGTTTTTGCCTGGTAGAATAATTGTTCGTGGGCCGGATGTCCGCACAACGGAAGTTACGGTGTCTAGAGCGGTTTGATCGATATTGTGGCCTGTCGAGCGGGTCTGCTACCAGAGAGACAGTCTTTTCAGCCGCAGCACAGTCGGCCGAAGGCTCGCAGCACCTTTCGCTCTGCGTCCGCGGTTGAGGCCAAGTAGAGCCTGGCTGTTTTGCAATTTCCGGCACTCGCTGCCGGCTCGGCTAGGCACGCCGAGCGAAGGTGCGAAGGTTGCCGATCGGTCTATGGAAAAGGGGAACGAGTTCAGTCGTGGGCGATTCGCGTGGGTCGTGCAGCAGAATCCTTTAGCTTGGCGAGTCGCGCGATCGAAAATCCCTCGTGCTGCGGGAAGAAGAGAAGGTGCGGGACGCGAATGTGATCGGCAGTGCGGCAGTGCGAGTGTCTCTGGAAATTGGCGACTCCTGCCTCCCAGGCTGGGAGGCTTCGATCTCTTTCCGTCCGAGAGGCTCCCACGTCGCGACGCTGCCTTTCGTCCTCGTAGGAATCCAGTTTGACTTTTGACCCTTGACTCCGGTTGAACGAAAGTTCAAAACGCACTCGCGGCTCGCGAGCGCTGGCGCGGAGCGCGGAAGGACGCGCGTGGGAAGCGTCGGAGGAAAAGGAAAAGTTCGAGGAAGGAGGAAAGGAGGGTGAGATCCAAAGCACAGTCGACTAAGGAGGACTCCGTGAAATCCTGAGAAAAAGGCGAAGCGTCGCCTTAATTAACCGAAAGTCCAATCAGGCGCGCCTGACTCTATCAGTTGGTCGTGAAGTTCCGAAGAAAGATGGTCGTGTCCCACCGGGAGCCGAGCATCTCCTCGAACATACGTGCCATCATCGAGCAGCTCAACCTGAATCCCGTGGAGCGCAGGAAGTACGTCAGTAAGAAAACTCAGAGTCAGGAGAATCGTCGATGTAAAGGCGTCAATAACGTCAATAACGTCAATAACGTCAATAAAGTCAATAACGTCAATAACGTGAACAATGTCAATAACGTGACGAGAGTGAGCATTGGAGTGTACGGCTGCGAAACTGTCGAGTACGACGTTTACGCCAGCACGAAACGCAGCATCGAAAGTCAGAATGCGAAGCAGAGAGCAAACTCGAGGCAAAGGTTGCCCGCAGCGGAGCGACTGTCGACGGACGTCGAAACGCAGAAACGCACGCAGCGAGCGGTGCAGCATATCGAGCGCACCGAGCGCACCGAGCGCACCGAGCGCACCGAGAACAAGGTAACTCCATGGAGGACTGGCTCAAAATCGTCATTGGGGAATCGACGAGTTCAGCTCGGCCGTTCGAGTGTCGTATAGTGGAACTCCTGGTGGAAGATCGACTTTGATCCTCTATTAGGAAGATCTCGTAAGGTCCGGAGAAGTGCCTTGGAACTAGCTTGTCGGCTACCTGTAACCGGTTTTCCCGATCGCGGTTAAGTGCCCGCACTTTGAGAGTTAACGGTACCAGCTAGAACTCGCGAGTCGTAGACTTTGTTGCCGAGTGTCGAAGCCCTCCTCTCGCAGCTCTTAAGATTCTCTGTTCCTTGGTACTCTGGAGGCTGCCAGACTCTCGTAATCAGGCGCGCGTCGTTCGAGAGGTCCGACTGTCGAGTCGTCGCTCGACGGAAGCGTCGCGGAATATCCGCCTGTCAAATATAATTTTTCCCCCGAATTCTGAACTCCCGTTATCTATGGATTTCTCTTTTATCTGCAGATCACGCAGGGCGCGCAGGTCCAGCAGGTCCAGCAGGTCGCGGAACCGCTACAGCCAACTAGACCTTCCAAGGATGGTCCAGAGCGAACGGTCTCACCGGTCAAGGAAGACTTGCGTACGTCCACTGTAATTATGCACGGAGAAAAATATCAGTTTCAGTTTCGAGCAGGAGAAAAAGCAAAATTTGAGCAGTGATTTCCACAATTTGTGTAGAACAGTATGATTATATATGTTTTAATTAATTCACATGCCGAGAAATATAGACAGTCATGCATAATGCATAAAGTAAAAGATTCCTGGATCCTTGCGAAAGACTATGGTACATGTCCACCGAAACGTATTTTTTCTCAGTGCGCGTTTTCGAAAATCCTAAATTGTCCGAATTTAATGAATTTTTGTATTTCCGAGCAGCGCGACTGGAAAGTGCCAGTCTCAACCACACGGCAGCCTTGCATCGAATTTCCGTACGGCCAAAGAACAGACGGCCTCCAAGACCACGACGAACCATCTCGCTGGACGTCGCGACGCCCTCGAACGACGCTGCCACCAGCACCGAGGAAGCGTCCGACAACCTCGACAGTCTGGAGCCGGCCGGTAGCAGCAACACGGGCTCCCCCGTAGAGTCGAAGAATGTCTCGATTCTTCGTAAATCCTCGAGCAGGTTGTCGCGGAGCTCCGACATCTTCGAGGAGCTCGAGGGGAAGTTACCGCGGAAGGCGCCGAGTGCCGTCTCCCTGTCGCCGGATAGTCTGGACGCTTCGGTCGCTTCCAAGACGAGCGAGAGGAGCGAGCACGAGGAGAGGCCAGCCGAGACGAGTAGGCCGGTCACGAGGAGAGCCTCGAATCGCGTCTCCCAAGGCCCGGATATCCTTGAAGAACTGGAGGCCAAGTTACCAAGGAGGCACTCCTCTTCGAAAAGCCTCTCCAAGTCGCCGGACAGTCTCGAGAGCTCCTGGTTCTCAAAATCGAGCGAAGCTTTCGAGAAACTCGAGGAGGACACCGAGGATCTATCGAAGCCAGTGGCCCTCGTTAAATTGAGACAATCGATTCCGTACTCAAAGTCGATCGATCGAGTTTCCAAATCGTCCGACAGTCTCGAAATGATCGACGCGCTCAGCAACGACGACTCCGTCGAGCGGAGGCGCAGTGGTTTTGAATTTAGGGCTCGCAGGCAAGCGAAAGTCATGTCCAAGTCTTCCGAGAGTTTCGAAGCTTTGGAGAAGATCGAAAGAGAGTCGCCGGTAAGTGAACTCGAGAAGAGGAGCAGTGCTTCCGATCTGAATTTATCTCGGCCGAGGCGACACAGCAGCAAGATATCCTTTGCCTCTTCGGGTGACCTTGAAAAGCCCGAGGAGACGGTTGGGGTCAGGCCCGAATCGGTTCGCTCCAGCGTCGATCTTCTTAAGAGCAGCCGAAGGCCCTACAAAAGGACAACAGCTTCCTCGGAAAGCTCGGACAATCTTGAGATTGAACAGGACGATGAGCTTGAGAATCGCAGACCTAGGAGAATGGCCAAAAGAATTTCCAGTGGCAGTATCGTCGACATTCGGCACGCTGAGAAAAGTCCTACCGAGACGGAAAGAAGAGCCGCGCCGCTGAGGAAGCCTTCGAGACTGGAGAAATCCTCCGAGAGCTCGGAGCTAGGAAGTACCGACACCTTGGATTCGGAGAAGAGGAACAAGTCGTCGGGCAGCACCGAGACTCTCGACAGTCTCGAGAAGGATCTCGAGCTGGACAGACGAGAGGAGGAAGTAACGGACAGTGTCTTGGAGAAACGCGAGAAAAACGTAAGAATCCCTTTTCTTTATTCTCGTCGCTCTCATCCTCGCTGTGCCTCGAAATAAGAATTCTAGCATCCGTGTGGCTTCTATCATCTAGCTTTAAACTTTTTAACGCAATGCTTACGAGACTTACTCAATCTTACAGAGATTGCCAATTTTGGAGCTTTGCGTTTGCTTGCTTATGGCTAATTGCTTTATCCGTAGGAGGCCTGGTCGCTTAGAACAGCGGATGCCGCAGATATTGAAAGCTCAGAAGATGCAAAGCAGCCTCTCATCTCGGAGAAATCCTACTGGAGACAGTCGAACGACTCGAAGGAGAACATGGACATCCATCAACTGCTGGCCATAACGATAGTCACGCGGATGGCCGACAACGGGAATCATCAGCGAGGCTCCGTAATGTTTCCAAAGAGGAAACTCTCGTCGCCACCGACCTCCCCTGAAAAGCAGGAAGACAACAAACTCCTCTTTCACAACCTCCTCGCTAGCAAGAACGACGAGGACCTGCAGAATATGCTCAATGGAAACATATCGGAGGTCTCTACGGATACGAAAAGCTTCAAAGAAAAGCTTATTATGTTCGAGAAGCTTGGCAAATGAACTCATCCCCCCCCCCAACTCTGCCTCTAATTTGCTCTCATCCTTTCCCCCCTTTTCCTACCACTTCTCTTCTCCGTTTCTCTATCTGCATTTTTTTTTCTTTCATTTTTATCTTCTCTCTTGACGCATTCAATTGTTTGTGTCTGCTGTTTGTTTGCCTGTAATGTAAGTCATAAGCGATGCTCGCCAGCGCCATTTTGTTATGGAACGGATCGTGTTCGGAGCATTCGAATGTTTCAGTGACGACGTAACGAATGCTCATTAAATAGACGAAACACTGTTTCCGGAAGGGAGTAATGTTAGAGCCAAGAAAATTATTATCCATGTGGAGCATGGAAAAATCCACGTGCACCGCTAAGCGGAGTGATCAGCCATCAGTGCAGCAACAGTTTTATAAGGAGTCTCCTCGACCCTCTTACTTTAACATTTCCATTTGATTAATCGATTATCCTTAATAAATCTCTCCTCCCTTCTCGGAGCTTCGTTCCACCTGATCGTTTCCTCGTGCCTCTCTCAATGAATATTTCCTAGTAAACATTCACCACAGACTTGCAGCCTGTAGCATTAGCGAGTTGACTCTCGGGACGCACGACGTTACAATCTCACTTCTTGCACGGTTCGATAAGAGTCTAGACTCTGGAGCATAGTATTACTTTAATCTTAAGAATATCTTTGTTGTACAGTATGATAGAATCGATCCAGGGATCGAAACCAATAATCCTTGTGTGTACACATTATATCAGTATGTAAAAATTAAAAAGGAATGCAATTATTGTCGCGAGTCGCCTTCCCGATCACGTGAATCGGCCTATGAAGGAAATGGGTAATTTGGCTCGCGGGTGACGCAGCCCTTATTTATTTCATTTTTGAGCCCTTCGAGTGCCTTAGCAAAGATAGCGTGAACTGAAGTGAATTTATTGCATTAGGGATCTTCGGCTACCTGCCGCTAGTCCATCTTGGCCAATTCAGAGACTCCTGCACGTTCTAGAGTCTCTTAACACGCGACGCAGGCCTCCAATCAGCTTCCAATGTATACGTAGCCTTTTTAGAATACAAATATATTAGAGATAAAAGTGTCAAACACGTTTAACAGTTGGAGATCCGTATGAGGGATTACGCGCAATATGTAAATAAAGTTGCCACCATTACACAGTTCAACAAAAGTGTTCAATTTATTTTTCCGCACCCAATTGCACATGCGACCATGGCCACGTGCCTCTACAAAATTACAAAATATTCATTATTATATTTGTACGTTCCTATCGGACAAACCATTGGAACGTCTAGGCTTGTGCCTTTTTATTTTGAATGTCCGATGTGACTTGACAAGTGCAAAATAGCCAAGAGTGGAGATGTTCGTTCGTTCATGCATTCATCGCTTGTTGCTTACGTTTCGCACAATTAGTTATCTCTGATTGGCAATGAAAAAGAGGAAAGGTACATTGTTGCCACTTATTGCCGCCAAGGAATGAGAAATGTAATGGCTTTTCCGCAGTTAAGAGAGACCGAATACGAATAACTTTGAACCGCGTGGATATTTACTCTTAATAATTCAGTCTCAATAACCCAATACAATTTACAAATAGCAATAAGCAAGCAATTGTGATTCAGTTGCGTGTTAATACTGTCATTGTGTTCGTGGCAATTACAGTGTTGAACCAGGAAACTAATAAATTTTTTCTCAAAGTACACGTATCCTATCAACCAATCAGAGGCATAATTATGGACATAAATTGATTATGCATTGATATTATAACACTGTGATAATTTCAAGGATGAAATGTGACGGAATATTTCTTACTGAAAATGGTGTGACTTTTTCTGCAATTCTTAGTGGAAAGAAACGAAGGAACGAAGAAGGAATACAGTTGATATCATTGGTGTCATCGAATATTTATCCTTGAAAGTGCGAGTTCCCGATTTTTGATACGTTTTTCTTTGCGTTTAAAAATAAGCGAATCATGATGGAATCTAAAATTTGTAGATTTAAAGTTCGTCGTGCATATTGCTTTGTTCAATATTTGGGTTACACATTGCCGGTGTTGAGAATTCCATAGCGTATTCGCAACGACTTGGTTCTGTTACCGAAATTAATTTACTTTCCTTCCCACAAGTTAAGGTGATGATAGCAGAACGTGTGGGTCCGTTCCAGCATGCCAGTCCTCTATCATACTTCATTTTCGAATATTTATTTTGTTCAGGTCCAACCCATTCATGCCAGTAGCCTAGGACGATGTCGTTGCCGCCCGATTTGGATTTCTGACGTACTTTATCAAAGAGGCAGAGCGAGTATACATACTCAGAATCGGTAAACTCGAAACATTCGCCATCTAGAGACGCAAACTCTTCCTCAGCACCGTAATCTCTATCAATCTTGTCTTCGAGTCTTCTGATTTCAGCCTCTAGATCATGGATTGCTTTCTCTGCCTGCTTGAAATTTTCCCTTGCACTATTTGCTTCATCTACAAGAGCTTGTGTTTCTTCATCATACTGAACTTGCTGTTCCTCTGGCTGAGCTTCATGCTCATCTACAGCTTGTTCTTCTGCTTCTGTGTATTCATCCTCTTCCTTATCATGTTCCTCAGTACCATCCTGCATGCCCTCAACATCGTCTGCAGGGGCTGGTTTGAATGTTCCTAGAATAATATACATATTGTTATAAGTCATATTGGATATGCTAAATAATAAAAGATATTAAATTTTTTACTAACCTTGCTCTAGCATCAGGAATGGTTTAATATTTGCCCATGCAGCATCGAGGAACTCATCCAGTGTAACTTCCTTTTGGCCATTTAAGAAATAGATAGCTTCTTCTTCCGATACAACACCATCTCTATTCTTGTCAAAGGTAGCTCTCGTCTGTATTTCAATAATGGTAATAGAGCCACTCGAATCAGAATCTAACATTTTAAAATAATCTTCAGCCTCCGAATCACTGAGTTGCTCTTCTTCATTATCTTCATGTTCTTTGGGCTCTGGCTGTTCTGCTTCGACAGGCTTGTACTTTTCCAGAGCAGCGTTCTCTCGTTCCTCTGCCTGTGCTTTAATAGCTTCCTTTTCTTTCTTAGTAAGCTGGGCTTCCTCAAAATCACCACGAATCTTCACAAGGCGTGTCTTGATTTCACTCTTAATTTGTTTTCCTCTTGCTAAGAGTTCCTGACGAATCTTGTTACCTTCGCGAGCCAACTCGGCTGCCTTTTGTGCCTCCAGTCTAGCCTCGCGTCCCAGATCATGGCAGTTGTCAACACACGCTTTTCCCGAGGCGTATTCATCGCTGCCATCGCAGCAATCGCAAATTTCGTCGTTGACCCAGCTCGACGGAATGTAAGCTGCTCGGTGACCAGCATTTCTACAATAAAACGACCCGTTGGTGCAAGCTGCAGTTCCCGGCTCGTCACTCCCATCAGCACAGTCACAATAATCATCGTTAACTCGGCTAAATGGCAAAAGTAAGCTCCCGTCGAGGCATTCGAAGTCTCGGTCAGGAGAATAAAAGGGATTCTTCGATGTGGGTATCCCACGAATGTGAACGACTTGTGAACCGGCTACGTGGCTCTGGCCGGAAGAGAAAGAAGCCGCTACGAGCATCAAATATATGAAAAAGTCGTTCATTTTAGAATTAGCTTAGATACAAATTCCTAAATGAATAGTATTTTGAATAATTTTTGAATTCACGTTGCTCCTAACGATGAATTTCAGCACACTTTAGCATCGCGTGTCACCACGACACAACGCACACGATTGCGATAAAAGGCGACTGACTCCCAAACTCACCGTCGCTTGCGTACGTACACACTACGATATTTCTAATATTCTTGGCGTTTAGGCAGTAGAGTTCACAGTTCGCAGTCTACACCCTGAATAATCAGAACTTCAGTCAGGACTAGTCAAGCACAGCCTTGCGGTATCAGCGATATCAGCAGTAGAATGATTAGCTATGCGAGCGGCCACTGTACATACATGCATTCGCCGCGTAATCGCTATTAAGTATTTATGATCATCGTGATTATAATAAACTTACAGTATCTGAATATATGATTATAAAAAATAATGAACAGGTTAATGATTCTATAAAAATACGAAATAGGATACGTAAATGTAGTAAGATATTAGACTTTTATACTATTTGCGCGTGGTTTTACTGCATTACTGACGAATATTGGATACTTTTATATTTCATTATTCTATATATGATTGGTCGTTCAAATAAAGTACAATGGAAATAGGAACGAATAGTGAGATAAGTTTTGAACTAATTTCTCACACTATTTAGGAATTCTCTTCGTGATTGGTGGATGCGCAACGTTCAATGTTCATGACGTTCTTCGTGGAGCCGGCTTAAGGAATACTAGTCTACAATCTGTGATCTTGTGGTGAAGCTGCTTGCTTGACGGAAAATACGTCCAAGCTCGTTACACTTAACCTTGCTAAATGAAAAATGAATAGATTAAAATCTTTCAGTTATTTATCCGTCAGGGCATATGGTGTTAAGAAACGTCACAGATTGAATCCCGGTGTTCATACTAGATTGTCTGCAATTACTCAATCTGATGAGCAAGAGCAACTTGAATTTCTTGAAGATCCAGAAAATCTGGATGATCTGGAAACAGATTTTATGCAGGTGAATAAGTCGCACAAAGAGCATGAAAGGTATGTACGATTAGAGATCTATAATTTATAAGGTAAAATGAAATACTTAAAAATATGTCATCGCTTTGTGCTACAGAGAATTGAAAAGAAACAAGGAAAGACTCAAGTTAAACATTACAGCACGTAAATATATCAACGAGAAACAACCATCGTTCTTAACAACTGGAGAGAAACAGCAGATTCGTATATTACATGAACAAGATCCTGTAGAATGGACACCTGAAAAATTGAGCGATAGTTTTCCAGCTTTACCAGAGACTATAAAAAAAGTATTAAGGGCAAAATGGTATCCAAAGACACCAGAAAAGGTATTGGAGTATGACAAAAATGTTGCAGACAACTGGAGTAAATATAAAGATGGCTTACTGATGTTAGACTCGAGATTAGAAACACATTTATCCAGATTTAAAGACAGAAAAATTCTTATGACAAATAGAGAAGAAATTGCCACACATTTGGTTGCTCCATCCCCAAATATTCCAAAACCAAAGAGTACATTATTTTCAAACATCATTAAAAATTATTTGGATGCACATTCGGTAGAGAACAATAAGAAAGTGGCTGTTATAGAGAACCAAGCTGAGACAAAAAGACATAGGAATGAAAATGATAACGCTATCAATAATTCCGTTGATAATGAAAGTTCATTATCCAATAGCGAAGAACACAATGTCATAACACTTGATGATTATCGCGTAGAAGAAACAATTACGAGAGTTAAGCATAAACAGAAGCATAAAAAAAACGAATTCATGACTGTGGATAATTATCTGAAACAGGAAGTGGATGAAATGACAAATGTTTCATCCCCAATAGAAGTTACTATACTCCAGGCTCATAGAAATAATTTGGAGCAATCTAATCTCATGGAAAGCATGAACAAATGCAATGTTATGGAAACTCAAGAGAGGGGAAAACCGAATGAAAATGCCGTTACTAAAGAACCTATTGAAAATGACGTAATCTCAAAGAGTGTAATGAATAATGATTCAGCAAATTTAAACAATGTAGTGGAAACAATGGAAACACACGTTAAAGAATGGATAAGTAAGGTAGAGGAGGAAGAAGAAATTCCAGGTTATATTAATATTCCCAAAAAGAAATTCAAAGAAGGAATGATCTATCGCGTCAAAGATTGTTATTACGATGACGATGGGGAATTTTTATACAGAGTTCCTGGATTAGAAAATTAGTTGTACGCCACGCAGGCCCTGTGTATATATCATCGTGTGTATTCTATGTAATACTGTAATATGAGCTAATATCTAAAATAAATATTTTTAATTGACAGGAATTTTCGTTTAACGATTATTTGATATTTGTCAATCAACTTGTGTGGTATAAGATTATATGCCAACTATTGTCGACTCTGTTGATCGCTCGAGTGTTTTTTTTACATGGCTACGCTTGTTTTCGAAGAGGTTACTTAGACATTGCACCCACATTTCCCATTTTTACCCTTCATCTCGGCCCAATACATATAATCAATAAAAATTTGCAGAGTAAACTAGACTATATAATCATACAAAATAAATTGTCAAGTTGAAATAAGAAAAAATGAACGGACTTGTGACAACGTATCAGAAAGACTATGTGTGGCTGAATAAGAAGACAGGAATTAGTCGGGAAGATAGGTCGCAGCAGCCACAACTAACCTTGAATGTCCCTCAGTGTACTTGTAGGTGTGCCATCCCTGGGAAGGCCGGGAAGAATCTCTTAGATTCACAAGCTGGCGATTCGCACGAATGGAGTAGGCTGGGTCCAATGGGTTCACTCGTAGATCCAAAGCTGTACTCTGTAGATCAGGGAAAAGGAATCGAGAAGCTTGAGGATTCTATAATTTACTTGCAAAAGGTGTGGCTGTGGACAACACAAAAGCAATTGCTTTGAAATTTTTCAACGAATGTCCAGTGAGACGCTTATCGTTTGTTTAGCTTCAAGAAAATTATCCATATCTCTACGAAGTTATCGAGGGTTCATCTCGTAGCGAGAAGAGGAGGCGGATCGAAAGAGATCGTCTTCTGACCACTTATCAGGTTGATTACTGCGGTGCGGGAGAAGTTCCGTTTGGCGTCTCCGAATTTCCAAATGCTCTTCAGACAGAGGTTACTCCAGGTCAAAAAGTAGGAACAGCTGATTCTGGTTCCCGAAAAAAAATTCGGAGGAATAGCAATGAAGTCAAGTCCTCAAAACCTCGCCGAAAAGCCGACGTAGCAGCCGACGGTCCTGAAACAGGCATTCCTCCGTGGAGAAGCGAATATCAAGACGTAATTGGAAAAACAGGCCTAGCGATTATGAGATACAAGTTGCATCAGCACGGCGCCTCGTCCGTTGGAAAGAGTCGAGGAGCAAAGCGGTTGAAAAGGTGTCCCTGAAGAAGAGTTTCCGTCATTATGCCTTCAGAATCATCTTGACTCACAGTTGTTCCGACACTCTGGTACCCGTTATATTTTTGTTTTGTCTGTTTTAACCGACGGCATATTGAAGTGCGTCTTTGTTTCTTGCGTGAAGCCGTGTCGGCCTGTCAGCTGTCAAAATTGGTAGACGAGATCGCATCATTTTATTTTATAAATTTTCGTAGTACAGATGGATTGCATTTCTATCCTGTGAAGGATGACTTCCACGTCGGATCGTTTACGGACAACCAATAATCACACGAATGAGTAAGACTTTTGCATTTTCAGCTTTGCCACAAATTGTACATTAATATTTAACATTATTAAGATGGATAGCATCGGCTGTGACTACCGATAATCCTCGGAAAGCACAAACAGCAACGATACCGATAACGAACGATTCTTGGCAAGCTGAACCAGCTACGCCCTCGCTGCGTTACAGCATAGGAAGACCTAACCTTTTTCAGAGGACTGAACGTGCCAGTATCACGAAGCTCTCGGCTGGAAAAACTTCGGAGGACTCGACAGAAGCTGCTGGAAACACTATTGCAATGGTACACGTGCTTCCTACTTCTTATGTCGTCCTGACTTTCGATTTCAACCGTCATTCCCATCCTGTTCCAGGAAATGCCAGTGATTCACGAGCCACATGCAGTTCAACTGACTCCTTCGGTGCGTTCGCCGACTTACCAAGAAGATTACTGGAACAGGTTAGGAAACTTCGGAATGGCTGCAGTTCGTCGACTACCACGGTATCCCGAGGAAGACGCAGCCGTTGGTGTAAACATGTCCCAAGCGATGATCGCCATGCAAAAATTGCAAAAGTTGAAGGAACTTCAGAGAAAACGTGATCTCACGGAGAGATACTACTCCCAAGAGATCAGAAGGCTGATCGGTGATCATTACAATGGCTCTGGGTTGAGTCAGTTTAGAAAACCTGGGGAAGAGTGTCCGGTGCAACGAAAAAAGCAGCCTTGCGCCGAGGAACACGTGAAAGTGAACGTTTTAAAGGTAGAGTTAAGCGCGTAGAAGATGATACTCATGCCGGTGGACTGATTAATAGTGTTTGCTGAATTGTCATTCTCAATTGTCTAGACTGTCGAACCTTGTGGGACGATGACGACGATAACTCGACTGGATTGCGGCTGCGTTCAGGAAACGACTAGACCGATTTTTACGACTTCTCGAGGCAGAGTGCAGAAGAGAAATTGCGACGTTGCGCAGGACCCTGTTGTTCTAAAATTAACTTCCTCCAATCCTCAGGAACATCTTCACTCTCTGCTCGATACTTCCTCAAAGGGATTTCATGGCGCTTTCAAGGGCAGACGGAGTTCCTTAGTGGATTCCAGTATTTCCCCAAAGATCCCAGGTCATGATTATGACTCGGTGCCACATCGTATTTCTTCCCTTTCCTCGCCAAATACCTTAAGAAAACCGGAAATTCCGAAGAGATATTCGCCCCTGAATCTGACTCAGCCGCGGGGACATTCTCCACTTCGACGATTTAACGACGCCGACACGTCCTCTGATTCGCACTGAAGATTTTAATATTCTCAGATGTACTTTCGAATGAACCTTTCCTCTCTGTATATTCTAAAAATGAATTATTTCCTTTCTCTGCGACTGTCACTTGTTTTCCCAGACAATCACATTTTCGTCGACCAAATTCCTGTCAAGTCGTGTACATGCCTAACCGTTAAAAAATATCATTAAAAAAACTTCGTTTTCGAAAATGTCGAATCTAATTAATACATTCGTTACCGTAAATCATAATGACTTTACTTGGCCCTATCCGAAGCCATTACTCGCAAAACCAGCCCAACCACCGATGGATACCGGAATTCGTTTATATGCTCCCCGTCCCGATCCGGACGATTGCAATTGCAATGCCCATGGATTCAACAGTGATATAAATAAGTAAGACGAAGAAATAGTGAGATATTTTGTTCGGTTGAATATGGAATTTCATGAAATTCCTATTTATTATCTTTAGGTATAAGCAGCTAGCAGACAAGGAGCGAAAACTTCATGATAGCATTCTAGCGGTAAATCGTGACATGACGAATCTCACGGCCACGTTGATTGAGAGTCACTGTGACGTGGATGATGGAGTCATGAAAAGCGTTTATCAAACGGACTATGAAAAACGAGGTATTTCAGGCGAGGAAATGCGCTCCTTGAATTACAATAATTTCTTACCAATATTTCAGGCTTGCCAATTACTCGGTACAAACCACTAATGGCAGCTGTGGATTCGCTAATCAGGGCGCCAATATCGTCTGCCGTAACAGACCTCAGAAATGGATACAGGGATCCCACGAGATTTAGATATAGTGCCATTGAAAGGCCTACCATAGAGCCAGCCAAGAAAATCAACTTCGTCGAAGGTTAATAAGAGTGCAGATTTCACGCTAATTGAACAAAGCTAATAAACATATTACCTCAAACATTAATTTACAGTTCCAGAGACATTTGTTATGTGGGCAGAACCATTTACAGGACGTTCCGAATATATGGACACTATAAGCAAGATGGGCTTGAGTAATATTAAAAATCAGCAACAGTATCTCGAACCCATACCATCCTCCAGGCGAAGATTTGGTGATGGAAAACTGTGAAAGACAAAAGGAACGTATGCACATAGGCAAAGTACATCATAAGTAATAGTGATTGTAATTACTACGCATTATTCCCTCAGTTTCACTACCGCTAATTAAATAGCAGCTTAAAAAGACAATACTATAGATTCACGTAATAAAATTGTATTTAACGAACAATTACAGTCAAGAGGGTCAATTTATTATACTAATTACATTAATCATATGAGATAACGTAGAGTTATATATTCAAATTCGAAATAATTCAAATATGGCCGAATGGTTACCGACCGAACTGTCGGTAAATCAGACAAGTCCGACGGTAAAGAAGACGAGGGTTGGACGACGACGCAACGACGGATGACAGAGGAAATCATTCAGGAAGAATGCATTTGGATTACATACGAAGAATGAAAGGTAATATTTCATAATTTTCCAAAGTAGAATTCATTGCACAGAGAGTAAAATATATCGTAGGGAGTAATAAGTATAATGGACGAAATGGAAGTAATTGAAGGTAACTTTGCTGAAAGGCGTTCTTGTTCCTTTCTCCACGGGGTTTCTCGACAGCTGACAATATCATCGGTTCGTCCGCGCGTGTAATTACAAATAATAATCGATACAAAATTATATCCTCGGCCTCCTACTAAATCCGATCTCGTTTCATGACATTTCAAGTATCTAAGAGAATTGTGATTTCACATAAAATATATTTCGTCTTGGACAGGGTTAACGATAATCGCGGCGTCATTACTGATGGCTAGGTGCTTGGCTGCGCTTGGCATTATAGAAATACTCAGTCGGAACGACGATCGATTCACGGGTAAGGTCTTTGTTATTGTAGTAGCATGAAAATTGAATAGTCCTTGTCGATTGATCTGTTTCGCATCGTCAGAGTTAACGAGCGTTTCGGAAGCAACAGATCAGCCAACTTTTTGTAGATCGATTAAATTGTTTTGATATACTTGCTCTCTCTTCATTGTCCACCTTGTTATAAAATCCTCGTCTTGACGTTCTCTTTGGATTATTATACTCCTGTGAATGTAATTGCCTTAATTGTAAACTGCAAACGTATTATTCTCGTGTTTTGATTTTTCTTTCTATAGGAGGATGGATACGTGCGTGGTCTTTGATTACGAAGAAAAAAAATAGTGCGTAACATTCAGCTATGCATGCAACGGGGCCTTAAGTCCCATATGACGGTGACATGCGCGATTACATATGAATTAGCCGGACAACTGATAATCAGAGAATTTTCATTTTCTAATGTCAAGGGAAATCGGTGGCACCCATGTCCCAAGTATTGACCTACATGTATATTGGTAAGTTTCTAGTATGTATAATGCAAATACTTTTGAAGTGTCAATAGTCTGAAATTTCAATAGCTATCGAAGAGCAGCGAATGCTTTGGACCTAGGATCAAAAGAAGAAACGAAATGTGACGTGGAACTTGAGTTGTAAGAGACGAGGAGAGATCAAGAGAGAGATTTTAAACCGATTGCGTTCTAGTGGCGGATTCCAGCTCGTGAGGCCCCGTCCGAGGCTGGTGTCCGTCGTGTGTAAGACTCGGTAAGGCCCCTCGTAAGGGGAACCTGTAGAAGGGGTCGCCGACGTCTGAGGAAGGGATACGGACAGGCGAAAGGGAAATGCTGCGATCTTTTTTTGTTCGTGCCCCGTTTTTTGACTTGTCGATTCGATCGAGTTTCATTTGTCTTCGGCACTTCGAACACCGAGCAACACTGCTCCATTGCGAATTTCACGCAACCCGTGCAAAATGCACCACGCGAATCTTCATAAGACTTTTTAACGTTCCTCTCAACGTCCTGAAGTCTTTGGGAACACCAACAAAATCTTTTACTTTTGCCATTTCTTTTCCTGCTCTCCCGCTAACGTTCTCGTTCGCTTTGATATTCGTACGCGCGACTCTCATTAAAAATTTTCATCCGCGCAACAAGATTGTTTCATCTCGAAAACAAACAGCCACGATAAGAAAATCTGAGTGTGTCGCTGTGTTGTGATTTTCGTTAATCGACCACTGTGAAGTGCCGTCTGTGATGTCTGTCGGATTGGAATAAAAGGAGCTATCAGGTAAATCTACATACAGTCGACAGATCCCATAGACTTTTAGCATTTTCTCACTGACCATTAACTGTGCCATCCTTTCTTTCGTTAGAGTCCCGCGGCGATGACGGGGGAAAGGGGAATAAGGAAATTACTCAGTCTCGTTTCGTCTTTCCGGGTATATTTAATGGAGTTTGTAACAGCCGCGGAATGATAGCCCATAGGTAACTGGAATATTTGCCGGGGAGAACGGGATTAACTGACCGTTGCTTGTCGCGGTGGGCAACTTTCACGTGTCCGCCAGATGCTTCCACTATCCACCACCTTACGTAAAGCGACCCAGGCCCAACTTCTGGCTGTGTAAACATGTCCCTGCATTACCAACAGCAATCGATCGACCAATAGTCATGAAGTTACTATGTCACAGGTTACTAAGCTTTTCAAATTGCCAAATGTCCGCGGTATTGGGTAATGGATGACTGTTCGTTCCGATCAATTGTCCGTCTGGTCACTGAGCAAGATTTACGCCCGATCGGGTCCACAAAAAATGAATTATCACTTGATGTGGTTCCGTTGCTGCAATTTTATAGCTTTTCTTATGATGACGTGCATGAACTTTCACTGTGTCGATCAATAGAAGAAATAGGACAGTGCGTTCGCAAAGCTGCCAAATCTTTCGCTATCGGAGTAAATCACGGTATTCGTAGCGTGGGTAGAATCATGAATGGAGGATGAATCACGTGGAGTCTCGGTCGTGACGTCTCCCAGACTGAAGCCAGTCGTGGTTCCCGCGTCCCATGGAAGGATCTTGATCTTCCTATGGATCGGAGCATCACGATTCCACCATAGTCAATAGACGATAGATCCATGGATCACCTGCGGCGCGTGCCAGTGCCTACCGATCTTTTTTTATAACGCTTCAATTTGCTACAATTTATTTCGAGGGAGACACTCCCATCGGATTACGTCGATCGACATGGCCGATTTTTAACAGTTACCTTCTACCCGATTCTCCGATCGATTCAGCTGTCGATCAGTTTGCAGGTTTAGATCACCGTACGATCGCCTCAATCGACGTTACTGTGTCGAGTGCGTGGGCGCTGGCAAAAGTAAAAGTCAATAGTAGGAAAGTGCAATTCATAGATAAGCGACTGGTCCATTCCACGAATATCTTTGCATCAAGGAACGTTGACACCGATCTGCGGAATTAAATCGTAGGTCGGTCGAGGACTCGAGGTAAAGAGATGCGGACGGAGGCGAAGAAGTTGATTCGTTGATCTTGACTCGTTTTCTACGTTTGACTGCTCCTTATTTAATTATTACCTATTGCAGCCATAACATTTTTTGAGAGAACAACAAAAGCTTAGAATCAACGAAGAATGACTGCTTGAAGTTAACACATGCCCTTTGGTCCTTTTGCAGAATGGAGTGGAGGCTTTGGTGTTTCCCAGTAGTCCTTCTGCTGTTCGTCACAGCTGACGCACTTCGTGGACCCAGCGCCCAGGTAAGTCCCGCAGGAACAATTGGCACAATTCTGTACAATTGGCAAATAACGAAGGTGGAATTGACGGACGATTGCAGTTGTTCGCGAAAGTGAGAGAGAAGGGAAAACAGACAATTAGAACCCTATTAATGACGGTTTAATGAAAAGGAACCCATTTCGATCGGTCTGTCGTTCTGCACATTTCTCTTCATTTTCTTTCTTTGCTCTTGAACGGCACAAGCGAGAGCAACGATTTCCCTGGCGAAAACGGTGTCACGTCGACTAAGAACGGGACGGGAGGAGGCGTTCCCGTTCTACAGGACGTTCCAGAACCTCTCGGATATTAATTCCCAATAGATTAATCGGCGGTGCATCGCTGGAGATTTCCAAAGAATCATCCTGGACCACTCGGCAGGATCTTGCGATTCGCTTTACCTGCTTCAACGTCGGCGTCCGTACCGACGCGGACGCTGCCCGTGCAAAAGTTTACAAAAGTTTCAATTCGCTTTCTAGTAGCGACTGGATTTCCTTGCAGTTTCGTTGGCCTTGATAGGCGACAAGACATTTCACGAACTGGCAGCCTCAACGTGGCGCACGGTACCGCCGATTGGGACAAAGTGGAGAAAACAAAAATTACTAAATAAAACGGACGATTCGCTAAACGCGACACGCGCGACTTTGGGCACGTGATATTTCAAACTTTCATAAAAATTTTTATCTTCGACGAGATTTTTATGTGCCGCTGCCTTTTATTTTTACCAAAACAAAACTAAAAAAAAAGAACTCGTGGAGGATTTTTGAGAGGACCTTGAAAGTGAAAAAAGTAGCAAAAAGGTCAGACGCGTGCGCGAGATTGCATATCGCATCTGCAAGGCGTTGCTTTTGCACATGCGCCAGTCAAATCACGCGCCGCCACTTAGAGTCCTTATCCACTTTTTTTAATTATTTCAACTTCTTTTTTTTTTAATTTCTTTCGATGACTCAGCAATTAACAGTATCTCTTTATCACCCACTCTCCATATTAAGGATAGAAATGGTAAAGAATAACGGCGCGTCTTTCACTGCAAAGGTCAAACGAACTTGTTGGTATAGTCCTGACAAAAAATACGTTTCGTATCCGGCCGGTAATAGTCGGCACATTGGAGAGTCGCCATAAATCTTATGGCTCCATATTGCACTTTCTTCGATGAGATCTTCAGCCCTCCAGATTTCTCCAAAGGATGACACGCCTCTTCTACGCATTTTTTCTAATCGATATATCGCAACGTTCTACGCATGGAATGTTTACGTATTCCAGGCCTGATTTCGCGCATCTAATATTTGCAGCGCCCTGTACTTCTGCGTTCAGCATGCAATTCGTAATTGCAATCCTATTGGCATTTCCTACTTGATATCCTTACGGCGCATTTCTAGAGCGATTGTTTCCGTGGCTCGTGTTCCTTATGGACACGCCTAGTCGCGCGCCGATCCCTAGTTATATGTATAATGCATGTGCACCCTCTTTCAGTAAGGATATTTCCAATTACGTCATACGGCCTCTTTTACCTACCATCGCACTGTCCTACGATTTCTTGGATTTCTTATCTAAGAATTAATTGAGTATGGATGACGAGGCAGACAAATCCCGAGTATCGGCTTTCAGGATAACTTTCAGTCGGATATTTATATCCATTATGAGTCCCCGCGCTGGGGACTTATGTGTATCGTACTATGAGATCGTCAGGTGTCCTATTCGCTACAGCAAGACAGCAAGGGCTTCTCGTTTTACCGTAAAGCGGAACGACGAGTGGTCGTATAATATTCTCGTTGGGCTCACGTAGAGTAATTAAGAGGCAGCCTGATTGGTGAAGGGCCCCGGATCGACAGGAAGGTCGCGAACGTCGAGTGTCGCAACGACTCGCGGTTCGCTACGATATTTTTTAGTTTCAGGGAAATTCACGAAATTCTTTTCACTCTTTCTTTTTCATTGTCTCCTTCGTTTTTCATCGTACACTTTTTCCATGGGAAAGTTATACGAAGTTCCTGTCTCCGTGAACTGTCAGTCTTGCCGCACTATGGATATTAGAGAATGTCAATTTTCGACGGGTTATATCATCTGGAGGCTGCGAATTGACATTCGGTAGTGCTGAAACAAGATTGCTTCCGGGAATCTTCTAATTTATTGCTTAAAAGTGACCTTTTCGAGATAACGAGATTTCTAAATAAAAAGTTAACACCTTTTGGATTACTTCGATGGATTTTTATTTTGATTCACAGCGATCTGATATCTATGCATGATTAGTTGGGCGAGATGGAGGAAAAAAGAGAATTTTAATCCTTTCATAAAAGGCACTTATGTAGTTCAAGTAATGCATTTTTTCAGAGCGCTGCTGGCTTTTGTCGCGCACGTGTCGGTCTAGTTTTCATTAAAATATCAGGAAATCAAAGCGGTTAAATTAAAGCAATATCTCAATGGCAACGAAAAAGCACGGGTCACGTGTACATTGCAATTGGCATTCGATTCGGTAAAATGGCTGACCAAGACGATACCGATCTACTGCAGGTTTTGCTATAAGGTCGAAGAAATCGGAACGAAAGGAATGGAAATAAGAGAAAAAAGAAAGACCAATCAAGCAGACCAATCAGCAGCATGAGAAAATATAGAAGCGCCGCAAAACACTAAACGGCTTAATTGCCGCATCACATTCGACATTGCACAGTGGGAACGTCTGTTGAAATTACAAAGTGCAACGTGACTAATATGCACTTGTACATGTATATCTACCTGGCTGCCACCAAGACTGCACTCTCGATGCATTAATCGGCTAATGCAGTCGCGTGTATCGTTCAGCCTGCAATTCAAGTGCACCGTCAATTTAGCCTCGAACAATTGGACGCTCCTGTGCGTGCACGATGCACTCGCGCTGCGGCGAATTGAAAAATGCATCAGGAAGAAAAAAGCAGGAGAAAAAGCACAACGCGTCACGAACTCACAAGGAGCCACTTGGCATTTGCCACTTGCGTGAGATCGTTCAGGAATCCCTCGTAACACGCATTGGCAGTCCTGTTCAGGACAGGCAGGCAGCGGCTAAGAATTGCATCCGACGAATGCACCAACCTGATGCAATACCGGAGCAGTTCGATTAGGTGCAAAAAGAAACTCACCGATCTCTACCCATAAGGAGTTCGTAATCTTTGCTCCATATGCATTTAATCCACT
The DNA here is from genome assembly GCF_000341935.2 of Cephus cinctus. Taxonomy (NCBI): domain Eukaryota; kingdom Metazoa; phylum Arthropoda; class Insecta; order Hymenoptera; family Cephidae; genus Cephus; species Cephus cinctus. The sequence goes on from NW_014333567.1 coordinate 516,187, forward strand.
CGATATTTCCTGATCAGACGAATCAGCAATACGATTTCCTACGAATTTTGGCTAAATACAAAAATGACTTCTATACTTACTTTCTTTCTAAACCGCTACTCGTTACGTAAAGTCACGTAGAAATTGACAATGCACAGAAACCCGATTGCAGAAGCTCGACTAGACGGCACGACATACCGTTATACGATACGGTTAAACCAGTTGCATTTATATTCGAGATCGCCTGCTGCACCGGATTGCATCGGCTAACCGACCGCATCGTGGAATCAGGTGCAACGTCCAAGGTTACCCTCTTGACTGACTGTCATATCAACTGTCGCAGGACTGCTGGCGCTCGGCAAGAGTCATTTGCCCGGAAGTTCTCAGGATTTCAATGGCCAATCGCACCGAATGGTCACCAAGGGGGTCCTAAAAATTATATAAATTTATTAATCTGCTCGACTAAAGATTAACTATATTCGAGATTAATTCTAGGATGCAGACTGCACGGTTGCGCAGCGACCCAGATGCGTTTCGGAATCTATTACGTATCGGGAGAGCGCCACTCGAACCCATTTATTTAAATGACTCTGGTAATTGTCAGGATTCGTTAGAAGCGACGGATTCCGCTCACGTTACGGATTACATATTGAGATTGATTGAAATTATTACTCAAAGCAGACGTCCTCCAAGAGCGACTGCGTTTTGCCTCGCTATTCGGTGCAAGGTCGATGGGCTTTTTCTTAACTTTTCAATCGCGCCGCTTATAAATATCCACACTCGAAAACTCGGGCGCCACGTATACTTTGTACAGCCCTGCGAGGATCTGTTTCCTCTTCTCCTCCTTTGTTTTCGGCCAGTAATTTCAATAATTATCTTAGATTGGGTCGTTTTTGAAAAATTAAGCAGGACACGTGATTGGCCAACGGGCAATAATTGTTGACTTCAAAGTCCTTGCACTGGACGACTCTTCCTTGCGAAACTTTACATTCCATAAGTACATAGATATATGTGTATTCAAAGACTGGCGCTCATAGTCGAATACAGACGCTGCGATCTGTGATCCGCAGTCGGTGATACGCTCGTCGTTGCTTATGAGTTACAGGTGTAATTCTACGTCTGACTATCCACTGTCCGTTACCACTACGAGTCTACCTGCGCTACCGTATCAGCGCGGCAAAGGGATTGCATCATTTGAGCTATTACAGAACACCAGGTCGATCCATTTTGACATTTACTAGCCCGAAGCGCGTCCTGGAGTTTGCAAGCTACAATTTATGCTAGTTGTTATTTGAATTTTTTTTAAATAATTACGACACGAATTTACATGACTGCCCAGTCTGGACGTTTATGAATATTTGATGAAAAATTGTATGAAAAATTATCCTCAATTTACCAGAAGGGAAAACGATCCTTGATACCCTGTAATTTCGATTCTCCTGTGCCGATTCGTCCTACCGTGCCGGGTGTTGTTGATTCCTTATCGATCTCAGATGTTTTCAGAATTTCAATGGAGGCCAATTCGTCATGTTGTTACACCTGATAGAAACGAATCTATTATGTCCTAATCGTGTCGCAACAGCGAAGAAGATCGCGGCTCAAGATCGGCATTACGCTTCCCCTCTCGGACTCCTTTGAAATAGCCTAACAAAACGCAATTAAGGTCGGCCGTCGGCATTTTGAGTAAGACCGTTCCTGTCCCAGTTACATCTCTAAGAATCCTCGTCCTTCGTGTCCCACGTGTTCAGATGATGTCAAGATTCTACGAGATAGCGCATGTACTTACCTATATAGACTTGACAGATCTAAAGTGACCTTTAAGGTCGGCCGACGAAGAAGATGGGAATTCGTCTTTGAATTGCGGCGAGGCCTGAAAAGTTTTGGAAAATGAAATGCGAAGTTTATGGAATTTTAGTGCGAAAGCTTAATCGCACGAAATTTCTTTATTTCTTGAGAGAGTTAATTTTTTTTTTTTTTTTACAATAAATTTGTTTACGTCAAACAATGTTCCAGGACTTGACAGTCGACGAACGTCATTCATTCATACGTATATGGTCCATATTTACTTCTGAAAGCAACGATCGGCCGATTATCTTGCTTCACTGAGCCACATCCGTATGGATCACACATGGAGATAACGATCTCGTGAATTCGATTTAGCCCGGCAAGAAATTCTCGCTGAGCAGTTCGACTTGAATTCTCCTACCGATCAACCAGAAATATCAATCCCACCCAAGCGACACGCGTTCCTGTCGCCAATTTACTCGTGTGACCTTCGTTTCTACGGATTTCACATTTTTCGGAATCAATTTCAAACTAGCCGCTCCGATAAATAGCACGGCAACTTACGTATCGAGATTTTTGATATTTGCTGCAGAGCATAATTAGTCCGTGGTTACGTGAGAACTGGACGTGCAAGAAGACGAGCGTCGAGACGTTCTCTCGCCTGGAGCGTCGGGGTAGAAAGTTGAGCCGATACGTCGAGAAGGGCAAATCGGTTCAAAACAATTGCGTCACAAAGTGCGAACGGGAATCTCTAACATACGTGAGCCACGACGTGGGATTTCGCTTCCTGGAAATATTCAATATTTTGTTTTTTCAAAATTGCCCACGCGTTTTCTTAGCCAAAAAATTTCTTCGTGTCCAGTATGGCGGACGGGTTTCTCGCTCGGGGAAGATTTTGAGTGATTTTAAGAAAAAGAAATTCTCTCTACACTCGATGTGCCATATGCATATGCGAGGTATACTATGCATTTTGTGTATAGTGCGAGCAGCCGAACCGTCTGTATTCGTGAAAGGAAATACACGGACGCACTTTTGGCCATACCTGAGACGCCACGCCCCGGCTAAAGGAAACGAGTCTTTTTAGGTCAGCGTCACGTTTCGATTTTGCAAGACGGCAATAATGCGTCTGCATCGAGTCCAGACCTTAAAATTCATTTCACTTTTTAATTTTTACAGACCGAGCAGCCCGTCTTAACCTCAGCGACGTCCGCCTGCTCGTCCGACCTAAAGACTAGCTCGTACCGACTGCCGACCAGCCGATCCGGCTGCGAGCTCGTTGTGAGTCGCAACAAGCAATTGGACTTTTGGCGATCGTGCTTCCTGGCCGAGAGGCCGGACGGGAAAGTCTTCGATTTTTCTCTATCGAGTTATTTAAAAAATCCCAGCACGATCGGTTCGATCGGGTTTACGTAATATATTCGTGATTCGAAATTCGATCCTGGAGGTCCGCGTGCGTGAGATTTCGATTAGGGTAGGTGCTGGAACGTTTTCATAGATGTTTCGAACGTTTCCTTTGCCTTTGTACAAGGTGAAAGATCTGCAGTGTCCTGGAGAGAGAAAGACGGAGAAAAAATTAAAGAGATCGGCAAAAAATCGAACGAAGATCAGTCGGTAAATGTTCAACTTTCTAGATTGTTTTCTTTTTTAATCGTCTTTTTCCTTTTGTTTTTTTTTTTTTTATACAACACGCAGGAGAAAAATTCGTTGCTCCGACGAAGACCCTTAATTCCTGAACGTCCAGCGATCTGCCGATTTTAAATCGATCGGAACTATAAGCACGCATTAAAACATAATCCACGGATTTCCAGGTCTCTGTCTGCGTCAAGGTTGATCCAATCAGATTTGGGCATTTGATAATGCTCTAATTTTTTGTTATGCTCGATCAAGTACGCAATACCTATCCATGAGAATGTGGTTGCGTGCTAGATCCGTCACTGGGATTATGAGCCATGATACTCTTTCGATCGTGAAATAGTATCGCGACAGTCGATGCCCTTCGAATTGTCAAAATGTAAACGGAATTCCCGTTGAGGAGTCGTCGCAATGTAAAATTTCAATTGTTTCCTTGCCCCGTACCCATCTTCAGTTTTCGCCTCTAAAACTTCGCCGGATTTAAGTGCAACGCACGTTGCATCGATGTCTCGATTCTTTTTCTTAAGATTCGGTTGACCGATGACCTTCGACAGTTCCCGTCGGAAAGTTGGAGAAGGTCGAATTTAACGATTCGATCGGCATAAGGAGGCTGTAGCATTTCGTTGCTTCAAGTCTAAGGTCGGCGGGAGTCATTACAAAATAGAGCGTTTAAGGCCGATAATCGAGCCTGCCAGGGGGGAAAATTTGATGAATTTGCCACATAAAAAGCGACAACACTCTTATACATAGACAGCAACGGAAAGTCGTCCACCTTCGTGGAAGGGAACCTCTCACTGGCTGCAGTCCAGTGCAACCAGCTGTAGCTGCACTTTATCCGCATCCAAGAATCATGGCGGAAAGCTCAAGCGTGCGTGAGGCCTCGGGAAATCAATGGTCGGCCGCGATGTCTCATGGGCGTAACTGGGTGCCAGTGCGAACTAGAGAAAGAGGAAGAATGATAAAAGGACGAAGAGAAAAAAGAAAAACGACGAAGGCGACACGTCGCAGCCTGAAACCCGAGGTCGACACAGCCTGCACCGTTCCAGTGGATTCCTTTTATAACATAATCGACATAATCCACTAATCAATTCCAGACGTTACGAGACCGATGAAAGCTGCTGCTTCTTATTGCCGATACAGTCGCTGCCAAATTTCCACGTAACTCCCGAGCCAAGTCGAGAGCCATGATTTCTGGAGAAAATCGGTAAACTTCAATGCTACGTTCGACGCGTTCGTAGAAATTGGACAAAGTGCTCGGCGAGTTTAGCCAGACGGCAAATGGAATCGCGGTTAGCAGGATTTCTGTCCGGTAAACGTGACGCGAAACACCACCCACTTTTACTTTCAGAATCGATTGTGTACACTGGAGACAACGATACGCGACTGAACTGGAGCACGTTAAGTACCAAGTTTACGGAGCGCGGAATCAGCGTCCGTTTGACTTACGTATTTCAGAGCGAAGAGACCTAACCTACAAAACTCCACTTTTTCTCGGGTCTTCGTTCGGCTAAGCTTAATCGTATCTCTCGAAGATTGAAAATTCCTTGAGAGCCCTTCTTCCGTATGACCAAGTGCCTCTAACAAAGTACCCCGCTAGAAAGGGACTAGGCGACCATTTGAAAGTGCCTGCTGCGCCCCGGGGCCACGTGGACTGCGCTTAAGGCGGAATTAACAAAGTTGCCGCCTGACGCGGCACCCACCAGTCCACCTCTTGCACCATATGTGCTTCCAATACTCGATCGTGTTCAAAGAAACGATCTGGGTAGCCGAACTCTGCTGCGCATAACCGCTCGGCAATGCAGTAGCGTAATGTTTGCTTTTACAAATCACCCAAACTCCACGCTCTGTTCCTTTCAGCTAAATAATGAATATCAAAAAGAAATTACTTCGGCAAACGAACAGACGTTCGCGTCGCTTAATACTTTCTTAATGACGAACACGCGTACATACCTGTGAACCGGGCTTTGTAAATTACCTTTGCCCCAATAATCTAACTTTCGATCGACAGTCGGACGATATAAGCTGCCGGAAGTCGCTTTTCTCTTCCAATTAAAATTTAATCTATGCATATTCCTCCGTGTACCTCTGTGTGTATGTATTTTTTATTTTAGCTAAAAAAAAGTAATTCCGAAGCTAACTTTTGTCCCATTGAAGTTTATCGTGAAGATATAGCCATAAACGTAAAATTATGAATTCGATTGATCGGTATCGATGGTAATACTGAAAAACAGCTGACGATTACTCGTATCACTCGAACAATTCGTATGACAGTTTGTCATTATTGAATCAAGGTCGACAGTCCTCCCTTCGAAACCTGATCTCTCTGTTATCTGGTTTTCTCGGTCCAGCCATTCTCCCGCCTAAGCCTAAATCTTTTCTACTGAGTCTGACTCACCGAGAAACGTATCTGTCGTTGGCAGGACCCGCGTTTGCTTGCTTCCGTCGTACTGACACGCTTAAGGATTAATAACGTAGCGCCCGTAAGGAGATGGAAGCGCGGCTCAAATGATTGATATATGGAGGAAAATTATTGACGAGTATAACGTGTGATTAATCCTTAGTAGGAATAAGACGAAGTTGGTTGTACAATTAGTCTAATCTATGTAAGGATTATCTGGTATCTACGCGAAAGATGTAATTAAGAAAAAGAAAATTAAAAATTTTGAATGATTCTTTCGAATAGTTCCTTTTTTTATTTATGTATATCTTCCCGTTACGGCCTTCGCGTTTCACGTAATTGTCTTCTAACGTATCCATCGTAATGCTATGTCGGTTGAAAATAAAAAAAATTGCGAATTATAAATTTCTCGCTTGCACTTTCGCAACTGCCCAGTGCAACCTGTGAGCTAAGCACAGCGTTGCAAGTTGTCAGGCCGATCCAATGACTGACTAAATAATAGGCTGTCGGAAGAAAAAAGATCGATAAAAAAATAAAAACATTTAAAATCTGCAACCGCGACTGCCGCCGTTTAATTGTCAGTATGATCTGCAGTCAAGTAAGAAAATATTGCAAGATACTTTTTATGGGATTTCAAGTATATGCATATACGTGGCTAAACGTGCAGTCCAATGCACATAGGACTAACCAAGGAGCCTCCACACTCCTCCTGCTCGAATCAGGCTTCGTTTACTCGATTTACATGCAGCGTATTCGAATGAACTCGGTCGGATGAGATTTATTGTAAATATGCAACGGAGCTGAGAGTACGTCTGGCAACGTTGCTCAGTACTTTATTTCCTAGGGCGGTTTTCTCAAACTGAGATTTAGCTGGCAGTCGATGCCGGTCAGGCGAATATCCATTAGAACGGCTAATGAGCTGCAACTGGATGACCCAATGACGAGGAATCTCCGGGCGGTGGATTAAGTTAAGGAGCAATAAACTTCCCACGGAATCTCATGAATTATTTTCATCACGAACCAGCACTTTTGACTTGTTGCTCCTCAGGTGGGCGTGGCCATCGGGCTATTACGTATTTGCACGTGTTCACCACACACTCGAATCCTGTTACGCTTAATCCTTCGCACCGGTTCCTGCTTATCCTTTTTCCCTCTGGTATCTTTCTTCGAAGCATTGCGCATTCCTGCCACTCGAAATTGGGCCGATTTTGCACTCTTCGAGGACGCAGGATTGGCAAATCCTTACAGTCCCCGTGTAAGACAGGCGTCGCCATTAATCCCACGTGTGCCGAATTTAGAATCTGCTCTTTACGCGGGAATTTTTCGAAATCTCAACTAATCGCTCCAGTTCCTGTCGCCCGAAGTGTTTTTTAAAGGCATCGAACTGAACGATCAGTCAAAATTAGCGTAAAGACAGAGAAAAAGAGGAGAAGGAAGTAGCAAGAACCGTGGTAAATGTCAATGCTGCGAGGTCGCCTGTATACATATGCATCGCTTGCTATGAATTCCTGTACACGTCCAGTAGGCAAAAAAGAGATAACCACTTATAACTGTATGGTAAAAAACGATAAAATAAGAAAGGAGGATAAAATTGATATTTATTCCTATCGAGTTTTTGAACTATGCAAATGCATCGAAAAATCTTGTTCACCTTGTACAGTGATATAAAGGCTAGTCGCTTAAGTGGAGCGCCTCGTTATGTTATGGGCATCCACTTTTATCTCCAGTTACAAAATAAAGCAACGCAAACGATGTAGCTGAATTCGTGGATCGTATACAGGATATTTACCTGTCTACCTACCTTCTTACAAGCTATTCGACCACCTACCGGTCCTTCAGGTTTTTACAACACACAGTCTGACGACTTTGTAGGCCATTAGAATAATAAATATGCCCCCAATAAATCTCATGTGGAATCTAATAGCCGGATATCAAAATTCATAAATTTTCATGCGTGTCCGATCAACTAATGAGATCGATCAGAGAATTTATGAGTTTCCGAAAACGACTTTGAAGATTGTATATCCTAATGGTTGTTTAAGGAATTAAATATTGGGTATTTGATTTCAGGGGGATGATCGGAAAAGTCCGGTAGGCAGGAGTCGCGGGAGTTCCAGATTTGAATCTGGAAATGTTCAGGAAAGCGAAAGTACTCGGCCGACGTCAAAGAGCCGGCCTAGTCCGAGAATTACATCTTCCAGGAGAGGACTCAGGATACAGAATAATGGAGAATTGGCGAATCCGACGATGCAGGCTGAGCAGGATGTTGTTCAGGAAGCAGCAAGTACTAGATCCACCGTGCAGAGAAGAAGAACGCATTTGGGAAACGTAGAAAGTTCTAGGCCGGAAGTGAACTCTGCACCGGAAGTTCGGAGAAGGAGTTCCTCTAGAAGACAAACCTCGGAGGAGAAAGTTCCTCGAGTAAAACAGGACACAAAGAACAATGAGGAGAGAAAATACCTTCCCGAGTCGGATGCTGACACTAGATCGATTAAAATCGATTCGATAGTCGATCTCGACTTACCAAAACTCAGTCCGAATATTCGCACCGGAAGGGACTCGTCCAGAGGGAAACCGGAAGCTACTACGGATAGACTGGACAAGACTGGACCTTCGGTCTTCTCCGGCGGAGTCGAGTACTCTCGTTCGAGAACCGGAAGGAAGATTCAGACTTCGTACTCTCCTAAAGATCTGGAACTTCCTGTTTCAGGTAAATTTTCACGAAGACGAAATGCCGAAACAACCACCGCCACGTCCAACAGAAGAAACCAGAGTAATTCGAGGTCCAGCGGTAGACGTGAAAATGTTCAGACAAGAATCAGAAATTTTAATCCATCTGTAATGCAAAGGAGACAGGATACAGCATCTTCCGAATCTGAAAGTATCAGAGTCGATATACCTCTGAGTGTTGAGATCACTGAAATACCCTCCGACCCTGTTTCATCAACTGTGACTGCTTCAAGAACCGAGTCCAGGAGAGTCGGTGCTACTTCAGGTAGGACTCGAGGGAGATCTACTTCCGGTACTGAAAATAAAATCACCGAGAGTACCACTTCAGGATCCAGAGGACATTCTCGAAGAGGATCCTCGAGATTCGCGGAGCCAACTTTGGACACAACCGAGCGCGGCAGTACCACAAGCGTCAGGACTATTGTCAATAGGAATTCCGAGTATCTTCTACGATCCAGAAGTCCTGAGACGAAATCCAGGAACACGGAGAAGACCGAATCTAGGACAAGATCCAGAAATAGGGGCGCCGACTCCACACTGGGGATCCTTGAAAACTCATCCATACAACCGGAACTCATAAAAACCACAACGTCCAGTGCAAAAACTGAGCCTGAACGAAGATCTAGAGCACCGGAAATCCGATCTAGGAACCAAGCCGACGCTAAGACCGTGGTGCAGGATGTGCGAGGACGAGCCAGAGGAAGATCCAAAATAGAAACAACGAATAAATCCGTACCGGAAATCATTATAACTACTACTACCGAAGAAACTCCCACAGTCCCGGAAACTCTAACAAATTTAGTTACGGTACAGGAAATTCTATCAACGACTTCACAGTCAGCGTCGTCTGTAGAGACAACAACTGAAGTCAGTACAGCAACCAGAGCAACTTCTAGAGGAAGAGGTCGCAAGACTCTGCAAGACCGGAAGTTACCCACAGAAGACATCATCAATAATAACTTAGGTTTCAGAGGTAGATCATCATCGGTGACGGATCCTACAACTACGGCGCGATCCAATACTGCTCGAAGGAGCAAGACTACTTCCGGATCATCGAAACCGGAAACACTTCCCATAGAAAATCCAGGAAGGACTGCTCTTAGGAGACGTCCTAGTCACATAAAAGATCCAGTATTAGAAAGTACCACATCGACGACTTCCACTTCGACGACTGAGCAACCAACGACTCAGCCTGTCGAAATTATTTCCAAGACTTTTGAAAGCACAACTTCCGGTTTCGTTGAGGTGGTCACCTCAACGAAAGGACCTATCAGACGTGGATTCAAGAGACTAAATATCCGTCCCAAGGACGAAAAGGAAGAGCTCAGTACATCCTCTAGTATAAAGTCTTCGGAGTCGGTGAATAAATCAGGAAGAAGAGGAAGCAAATCTTCCAGGAAAACAGGAAGTGGACAAAACGGCGGTAAAAGTGAGAAAGCTGAAGCCGAGGAGAGTGACAATTATCCTGCGGATTTCAAGGCGAGACTAGCTCAATTGGTAAGTCCAAATTTCTAATTCCAGTTGACATATATATTTTTCTATCAAGTGGTTATAGTTCTCCCAAACGTGGCGCAACTAACAGAAATACAAGGCTACGCGATAATAAAGTTAGATTAAGCTTGCGGACTTACAGGCATGCAGAGTGCTCACTCTACTAACGTCTTTTCATATTGTCAATTCCATTAGCAAATCTATTATATTAATCTTCTTTATATCCAGCCACACTATTCTGACCTATGATATAATCAGTCATGCTGGATTCAACAACCAGAGTGTGAAATGTACTTCAAGATTTGCTCAATTCATTTCATGGGTTTCATACATATGTATACATTGGTTCGTACACCAGAAGCTCTGTAGGTTGGCGCCAGGATTAAATTAATATTTTTTTAAAATTGACTCCACCCGTTAGGACCATACGGCTTACCACATACGGCCTTGCAGCACGAGATACATCTATCATCTTTATGCATAAAATTTATTTGTCACAGAAAAGCAAGGAGAACAAACCGGTCGGTTCAAAAACCACCGCCAGGCCTGGAGTACAGGTGAGTTCACAGATACTCCGCAGCAACGGCTATGCTTGACGTGCGGCTCGAGTTTCACCACGTTAAAAAATCAATCGTGTACATAACGAATAATTACGAGTAACACTCGCAGACTGTTTAATTAGCACAATTACACTAATTACACTATTGCACAACCGCCGCTTTGAATAATCGGTATGTACATACTATATTATACACATTGAGTATAAAAATGGCCGTCGGGATATCCGCCCACGTGCAGCGTCCTAAAAAAAATTGGATTCTCACGAGAAACGACAAGATGCATCCCAATTAATCCTCACTGGATTTCACGTGTACGTAGGACCGGCTGAAGAAGCTGCTCGATCGACGCTTTAACATCGAGGCGTCGCGACGTCCCCAACCCTCGGAGGATACTGGTGACCTCACCGTTGCCGCGTCCGAATACTTGCCCCCCGCTGATTTGACTGTCGTACCGATAAACACAACGCCCTTATCGACAACACCCGTTATGGATATGGATAAGAATTTTATGATCCATACATTTCACGTAAGAGATACAACCATAGATCAAATCAATCTTTTCGTGGTTTATCTGTCCTGTCTCCATTAGTAGATTCTCCAGGTGGCTAGGGTTATCCAATGGTGAAATTTGGTCTGTCACTTTGTTTTTTTTTTTTTTTTTTGGG